>NC_057806.1:502909504-503127229 GCF_018294505.1 Triticum aestivum | reverse complement strand
CTAAGGCGGTAAGGCGTCGCCTTAAAAACTTAAGTTTTACTTCAAATTAGTAAACAAGCTACCACACTTTCCTATAAATAGTGCTCCACATGCGCAATAGTTTGCTTTATGATACATCCCTTTTGATTAAGACCACGTATTCATAACCCATATGATGATCCTAAACTAGCCTGATGACTTAAGAATGAAGAACACAGTAGTATGTCTGGACCATCCTATTTTACTAGAGCTGGGATTGTGACAGCGATAATTTAGTTCCCAAAATGGCTCTAGGCATATGGCATGGACCGATCAGAAAGCTTGTCGTGGAAACATTGACCCAAGTAGTGTGGGCCATTTTGATGCAGCTACAAGCTCTAGGCCATCCCAATTCCTCAAAGGGCCCTCCCAAAACACATCGTGGGTCTCAATTTAAACTCTAGCACAGGGAAATCAGAGCACATCAATCAAGATTGGTAATAAATACGGACCTTGAAGAGGCAGTGGTCAATGCTGAGCTGCACGTCCTTGAAGGCCTCGCGCACGCGGCGGCGCTCGGGGGCCTGGTCCAGGCACGCGCGCAGCACCATCCTCTCCAGCGCCGGGTCCACCCCCTCCCACCTCCTCGGCGAGGGCGGCGCCGCGGCCGCAGGCACGGCGGACATCCCCGTCGCCGCCACCGCCGACACCTTGGCGTTCACGTGCGGCATGCGGGGTCCAGCGTCTCAGCTGAACCTGATTGAACCCCCGAAACAAATCCTCGGAGCTGGGGAAGAAGGGAATCGATCGAGCGCGCGGGGCTGGGGTTGGTTACCGGCGTCGAGTCAGTAGGAGCTCAGATGGACGGATGGATCTCCGCCTCACCCGCGGCGGCCGGCGGTGGGGGCGGGTTGACGGGTGCGGGCGGTCGGCGAGGAGGAGGAAGGCGGCGGGGGGTGGGTTGGTGTGATCCGCTTGGGGGAGGAAGGCCCGTGGCTATGACGCCATTTATTATTGCTCGCCGGGGTCCGGGGAGAAGTAGTGCGCTGCGCCTGTACGCATCCGACTTCGACCCTTTTTTTCCGAGTCGCACTCCTTGTTTATTTTCTCTCAATATAAAATTCTGCACGGCACCGCCACCGGGGTTTGGGGAGACCATCTATCAGCCGGCTTGGATGATGTCAAGAACTCCGGCGTCGCGCCGGTCACGTCTTCAGCAACTTATTACGCGTGATCCCGATATCGATACGGAGGAGAACGGAACCAGCAGCCGCCCCGCCACCGGCCTAAGCTTTTCTTCCACGCCGCCATCTCGTCGGATTCCTCCTCTCTCTTCATTATTTTTTCTTGTACAGGTTCTGATTTTTTTCTATCCAGTGGCACCGGTGATTGACGGCGACGATAGCGTGTTGGAATAAAAAAAAACCACAGTACATATATTTCCCCAGAGGCAACCTGTATGCATTGCACGAGTTGGAGAGAGCCGATTCGGTGTCCGGGCTCATATGAGCCCGGACATGAACAGTACCGCGATTTGAAAGAAAAAAAGTTTTAATTTTCTTGTGGTGTAATCCGTGCAAAATTTTGTGAAGTTTTGACATTCGAGAAGCTCGTGGTAAAAAAGACAAATTTTGGGTGTCTTTAAGTAGCTTTTGAAAATTGCATTGCTCACATCTGATTCTGTCTTTTTTGTCACTAGCTCCTCGAATGCTCAAACTTCGCAAAATTTTGCACGGAGTTCACGCATAGGAGCATCTTGCACCATACAAAATTTTTAAACCTTTTCTTTTTAAATCGCGGTATTGTTCACCGGGCTCAGCTGAGCCCGAGCTCTGGGTTGAATTATTGGCACAAGTTGCCTCTAAATTTTTTTAGAATATAGGGCATCTTCGGTTGATGGAGGCCCCGTTGCCTCTAAGCTGGACTCGGCATTGCTGCCTGTAAGGTTAACTGAAAAAGCTGTGTATGACATTTAAGTGAAGCCTCTATAGCAGCCCAACAAAAACATTAATCATTTTTTTAGGATTCAAAAATATTAATCAAGTTGATATCACTTTTCAGTTAGGAGACTCAATAAAATGGATGACATGCAGAGACGAATGATTATTTTAATCTACTATACTAAATAACTAGCCCTCATTACTAGAAATTCTCTACCTTTTCCTTGAGCCACCTCATCAAAATTAATGTAGCCCATTAAGAAGTAGTAAAATAGGGCTAGCTACGCCCTCTCACAGCGATTTAATGTCATAGCCGCCGGATCACACTAATAAATGATGTCTACTACATAACCTTCTTGTAAATATTGTTGGGCCTCTAAGTGCAGAGGTTTATAGGACAGTAGCAAATTTCCCTTTAGTAGGTGACCTAAGGTTTATCAATCCGTGGAAGGCGTAGGATGGAGATGGTCTCTCTCAAGCAACCCTGCAACCAAATAACAAAGAGTCTCTTGTGTCCCCAACACACCCAATACAATGGTAAATTGTATAGGTGCACTAGTTCGGCGAAGAGATGGTGATACAAGTGCAAAATGGATAGTAAATATAGGATTTTGTAATCTGAAAAATATAAAAATAGCAAGGTAGCAAGTGAGCACAAACGGTATTGCAATGCTAGAAAATAAGGCCTAGGGTTCATACTTTCACTAGTGCAAGTTCTCTCAACAATAATAACATAATTGGATCATATAACTATCCCTCAATATGCAACAAAAAGTCACTCCAAAGTTACTAATAACGGAGAATAAATGAAGAGATTATTGTAGGGTACGAAACCACCTCAAAATTACCCTTCTGATCGATCTATTCAAGAGTCCATAGTAAAATAACACGAAGCTATTCTTTCCGTTCAATCTATCATAGAGTTCGTACTAGAATAACACCTTAAGACACAAATCAACCAAAACCCTAATGTCACCTAGATACTCCAATGTCACCTCAAGTATCCGTGGGTATGATTATACGATATGCATCACACAATCTCAGATTCATCTATTCAACCAACACAAAGAACTTCAAAGAGTGCCCCAAAGTTTCTACCGGAGAGTCAAGACGAAAACGTGTGCCAACCCCTATGCATAAGTTCTGAGGTCACGGAACTTGCAAGTTGGTCACCAAGACATACATCAAGTGAATCACATGATATCCCATTGTCACCACAGATAAGCACGTGCAAGACATACATCAAGTGTTCTCAAATCCTTAAAGACTCAATCCGATAAGATAACTTCAAAGGGAAAACTCAATCCATTACAAGAAAGTAGAGGGGGAGAAACATCATAAGATCCAACTATAATAGCAAAGCTCGCGATACATCAAGATCGTACCACCTTAAGAACACGAGAGAGAGAGAGAGAGATCAAACACGTAGCTACTGGTACATACCCTCAGCCCCGAGGGTGGACTACTCCCTCCTCGTCATGGAGAGCGCCGGGATGATGAAGATGGCCACCGGAGAGGGATTCCCCCCTCCGGCAGGGTGCCGGAACAGGTCTAGATTGGTTTTCGGTGGCTACGGAGGCTTCTGGCGGCGGAACTCCCGATCTATTGTGCTCCCGAATGTTTTTAGGGTATATGGATATATATGCAAAAGAAGTCGGTCAGGGGAGCCACGAGGGGCCCATGAGGGTGGGGGCACGCGCAGGGGGCAGGCGCACCTCCCTGCCTCGTGGCCACCTCAAAGCTTTCCTGACATCTACTCCAAGTCTCCTGGATTGCTTCCGTTCCAAAAATAACGCTCCCGAAGGTTTCATTCCGTTTGGACTCCGTTTGATATTTCTTTTCTTCGAAACACTGAAATAGGCAAGAAAACAACAATTTGGGTTGGGCCTCCGGTTAATAGGTTAGTCCCAAAAATAATATAAAAGTGTATAATAAAGCCCATAAACATCAAAAACAGATAATATAATAGCATGAAACAATAAAAAATTATAGATACGTTGGAGACGTATCAAGCATCTCCAAGCTTAATTCCTGCTCGTCCCTGAGTAGGTAAATGATAAAAATAGAATTTTTGATGTGGAATGCTTTCTAGAATATTCTTCAATGTATTTTTCTCTATTGTGGCATGAATGTTCATATCCGAAAGATTCAAGATAAAAGTTTAATATTGACATAGAAATAATAATACTTCAAGCATACTAACTAAGCAATCATGTCTTCTCAAAATAACATGGCCAAAGAAAGTTATCCCTACAAAATCATATAGTCTGGCTATGTTCTATCTTTATCACACAAAATATTATATCATGCACAACCCCGATGACAAGCCAAGCAATTGTTTCATACTTTTGATGTTCTCAAACTTTTTCAATCTTCACACAATATATGAGCGTGAGCCATGGATATAGCACTATGGTGGAATAGAATGATGGTTGTGGAGAAGACAAAAAGGAGAAGATAGTCTCACATCAACTAGGCGTATCAATGGGCTGTGGAGATGCCCATTAATACATATCAATGTGAGTGAGTAGGGATTGCCATGCAACGGATGCACTAGAGCTATAATTGTATGAAAGCTCCACAAAAGAAACTAAGTGGGTGTGAATACAACTTGCTTGCTCATGAAGACCTAGGGCAATTTGAGGAAGCCCATCATTGGAATATACAAGCCAAGTTCTATAATGTAAAATTCCCACTAGTTTATGAAAGTGACAACATAGGATACTCTCTATCATGAAGATCATGGTGCTACTTTGAAGCACAAGTGTGGTAAAAGGATAGTAGCATTGCCCCTTCTCTTTTTTTCTCTCATTTTTTTATTTTTTTTGTTTTTTGGGGGCCTTCTCTTTTTTATGGCCTCTTTTCTCTCTCTTTTTTTACGTCCGGAGTCTCATCCCAACTTGAGGGGGAATCATAGTCTCCATCACCCTTTCCTCAAAAGGGATAATGATGTAATAATGATGAAGGTTGCTTCGATCGTTTCCTCTGAACACATCGCCCAGTTTGCTGCGCTTTGGGAAAGACTGATGTCTACTACACAACCTTCTTCTTGTAAGCGTTGTTGGGCCTCCAAGTGCAGAGGTTTGTAGGACAGTAGCAAATTTCCCTCAAGTGGATGACCTAAGGTTTATCAATCCGTAGGAGGCGTAGGATGAAGATGGTCTCTCTCAAGCAACCCTACAACCAAATAACAAAGAGTCTTTTGTGTCCCCAACACACCCAATACAATGGTAAATTGTATAGGTGCACTAGTTCGGCGAAGAGATGGTGATACAAGTGGTATATGGATGGTAGATAATAGTTTTTGTAATCTGAAAATATAAAAACAGTAAGGTAACTAATGGTAAAAGTGAGCACAAACGGTATTGCAATGCGTTGAAACAAGGCCTAGGGTTCATACTTTCACTAGTGCAAGTTCCCTCAACAATAATAATATAATTGGATCATATAACTATCCCTCAACATGCAACAAAGAGTCACTCCAAAGTCACCAATAGCGGAGAACGAACGAAGAGATTATGGTAGGATACGAAACCACCTCAAAGTTATTCTTTCCAATCAATCTGTTGGGCTATTCCTATAAGTGTCACAAACAGCCCTAGAGTTCGTACTAGAATAACACCTTAAGACACAAATCAACCAAAACCCTAATGTCACCTAGATACTCCAATGTCACCTCAAGTATCCGTGGGTATGATTATACGATATGCATCACACAATCTCAGATTCATCTATTCAACCAACACATAGGACCTCAAAAAGTGCCCCAAAGTTTCTACCGGAGAATCACGACGAAAACGTGTGCCAACTGATGAAGCTATGGACCAATTATGGTAGAGAGAATCAACGAACGAACGAACGAACCAATAGCAGCATTTACACTTGGGAAGATCTCTCCCGAGTGTTCGTCACCACATTTGAATGCACATGCAAGCGACCGGCAGGACTGACGGAACTGCGGTCCTGTATGCAAAAGCCGAATGAAACTTTGAGGGATTACATCCAGAGATGGATCACGTTACATCACTCGGTGGAGAATGTGCCTGACCACCAAGCAGTTTGTGCCTTCAAGGAAGGCGTCAAGTACAGAGAACTGAATTTGAAATTCAGTCGAACCGGAGATATGTCCCTGAATCGGATGATGGAGATTACCACCAAGTACGCTAACAGCGAAGATGAGGATCGACTCAGGAGTGGCAAGCTCAAGTCAGTCGCCCAAGAAATCGGAGGCAATTCCAGTCGGAAACAGAAGCGGAAAGCCGAGCCAGCGGCTCCCGGGGAAGCCTTAGCTTTGGCCCAAGGAAAGTCTAAAGGGAAACCTAAAGGGCCTTGGAACCCCAAAAAGGTTAAAGACCAGGAGGGAAATGATGTGTTGGACTTACCGTGTCTCGTCCACACGAAGAAAGATGAAGAGGGTAATTTTATTTACCCGAAACATACCACTCGGCAGTGTCGACTCTTGATCCAGCAGTTCCAGGGCAAGCAGCCCAAGGGTAAGGAAAAGGAGTCAGACAAGGTTGAAGACAAAGAGGACAACGATGATGGATACCCTCAAGTCAATTCCACCCTAATGATTTTTGCTGATGTTGAGAGCAAAAGTCGACTGAAAGTTATTAACCGAGAGGTGAACATGGTCGCTCCGGCGACACCTAGTTACCTGAAATGGTCTCAGACTGCCATAACATTCGACCAGTCCGACCACCCAACGCACATAGCCACCCCTGGGAGGCAAGCTTTGGTGGTCAACCCAGTTGTTGAAGGCACTCGACTGAACAAAGTCCTGATGGATGGTGGCAGTGATTTGAACATATTATACGCCGAGACATTGAAGGGGATGGGCATTCCGATGTCCAGACTCAGTGCCAGCAACATGAGTTTCCATGGAGTCATTCCTGGGAAGAAGGCTGAATCACTCGGTCAGATTGCTCTTGAGGTGGTTTTCGGTGATTCCAAGAATTACCGCAAAGAAAAATTGACATTTAAAGTTGTAGACTTCCAGAGTGCCTATCACGTTATTTTGGGCAGGCCGGCTTATGCACGCTGCATGACCCGACCATGTTACGTGTATCTCAAATTGAAGATGCCTGGCCCCAAAGGTGTGATCACCATTACGGGCAATCGGAAGAAAGAGGAAGAATGTTTTCAGAAGGGTTCAAAGATCGCCGACGCACAGATGGCAGTGGTGGAGTTGCAGGAATACCAGAAGATTGCAGACCCGAGCGATCTGTTGCGAGCCAAGAAGCCCGCTACAGGATCAGCTTTCCAGTCGACTGGCGACACGAAGACAGCTCACATCCACCCGACCGACCCCAGCGCCGCCCCGAATCATATCTCGACAACACTCGACTCCAAATAGGAAGAAGCGCTCATCCAGTTCCTCCGTGAGAACTGGGACATCTTCGCGTGGAAACCTTCTGACATGCCAGGTGTTCCCAGGGAGCTGGCTGAGCATCGCCTGAGAGTTGACTCAAAAGTAAAACCTGTCAAGGAACATCTTCGACGGTCCGCCGTCCAAAAAAGAAAAGCTATTGGCGAAGAGGTGGCTCGGCTCTTAGCAGCGGAGTTCATCCGAGAGATCTACCACTCCGAGTGGCTCGCCAATGTTGTCATGGTCCCCAAGAAGGACAAGCTACTTCTCATGTGCATTGACTTTAAACATATCAATCGGGTCTGCCCGAAAGATCATTTTCCTCTCCCCCGCATCGACCAGATAGTCGACTCGACTGCGAGATGTGAGCGACTGTCCTTAGATGCCTATTCCGGGTACCATCAGATCCGTCTGTATGGACCTGACAAGATCAAGACAGCTTTCATCACTCCATTCGGGTGCTTCTGTTATGTTACCATGCCGTTCGGCCTCAAGAATGCCGGAGCCACATTCATGAGGATGATTCAGAAGTGTTTACTCACTCAAATCAGTCGGAACGTGGAAGCATACATGGATGATATTGTGGTCAAGTCACGAAAGGGTTCCGACCTGCTGACTGACCTTGCTGAAACCTTTGCCAACCTCAGGAGGTATGATATCAAGCTTAATCCATCAAAGTGTACATTCGGAGTCCCTGGCGGAAAGTTACTCAGTTTTCTCGTTTCCGAACGGGGAATCGATGCCAATCCAGAAAAAGTTGGCACTATACTCCGAATGAAAAGCCCTGTCCGAGTGCACGACATCCAGAAGCTTACTGGTTGTTTGGCCGCCCTAAGTCGATTCATATCTCGTCTCGGTGAAAAGGCATTACCTCTTTACCGATTGATGAAGAAGTCCGACAAGTTCGAGTGGACTCCCGAAGCTGATGCAGCGTTTGCAGAGCTCAAAGCTCTGCTCTCCACCCAGCCGGTGCTTGTTGCCCCAATCAGCAAAGAGCCTTTGCTGCTTTACATTGCAGCCACAGGACAAGTCGTTAGCACGGTACTTACGGTCGGGCGGGAAGAAGAAGGGAAAACCTTCAAAGTTCAGCGCCCAGTATATTATATTTCTGAAGTCTTGACCCCATCGAAGCAAAGATATCCTCACTATCAGAAGCTTGTATATGGGATTTATATGACCACCAAGAAAGTTGCTCACTACTTCTCTGATCATTCCATTACAGTCGTCAGCGACGCTCCATTATCAGAGATCCTGCATAACAGGGATGCAACTGGTCGAGTGGCAAAATGGGCGATTGAACTCCTTCCCCTTGATATCAAGTTTGAGGCAAAGAAAGCTATCAAGTCCCAAGCAATCGCAGATTTCGTCGCCGAGTGGATTGAACAGCAGCTGCCGACTCAGATTCACTCGGAGCATTGGACTATGTTTTTCGACGGCTCCAAGATGCTGAGCGGTTCCGGTGTCGGAGTGGTATTGGTCTCCCCTAGAGGAGATAAACTCAGATATGTTCTTCAAATCCATTTTGATTCCTCCAATAACGAGGCAGAATATGAAGCACTTTTATATGGGTTGCGCATGGCCATCTCACTCGGCGTCCGTCGCCTCATGGTCTATGGCGACTCAGATTTGGTGGTTAATCAGGTGATGAAGGAGTGGGATGTCAGAAGTCCAGCCATGACTGGTTATTACAATGCAGTGAGAAAGCTGGAGAAGAAATTCGAGGGGTTAGAGCTTCATCACATACCCGACTGAAAAATCAAGCACCTGATGATTTGGCAAAAATAGGTTCCAAAAGAGAAGCTATTCCCAGCAATGTGTTTTTGGAGCACATCCACACACCATCAGTGCAGGAGGATCCCTTCACGGAAGAGGCCCCGCAGCCAAAAAGCACCACGGATCCGACTGAAGTTGAAGTTCCAGCTGTGGTTGATCTGGTAATGGAAGTGCTGGTTACCACTCCCGTCTGGACAGAACCGTACATCGCTTACATCCTAAGGAAAGAACTCCCAGAAGACGAGGAAGAGGCTCGACAGATCGTCCGTCGATCCAAGGCCTTTAGAGTCATAAAGGGACAGTTATATAGGGAAAGCGCGACTGGGGTCGGCCAGAAGTGTATCACGCTAGAAGAAGGTCAGATGATCCTTAACGATATCCACTCAGGAACCTGTGGTCATCATGCGTCCTCTCGGACCATTGTGGCTAAAGCATACTGAGCGGGGTTCTACTGGCCAAGGGCCAATGAGATGGCTAAAGAGAGAGTCGACAAATGTGAAGGATGTCAGTATTACTCCAATATGCCGCACAAGCCCGTGTCAGCCCTGAAAACCATTCCACTCATCTGGCCCTTCGCTGTTTGGGGGCTGGACATGGTTGGGCCACTGAGAACAGGCAAGAGCGGCTTAACTCATGTGCTGGTAGCAGTCGACAAGTTCACCAAATGGATTGAAGCCAAGCCTATCAAGAATCTCGATGCTTGCGCCGCTATCAGTTTCATCAGAGAGTTGATATTCAGATATGGAGTTCCGCACAGTATCATCACAGACAATGGGTCAAACTTCAATTTAGACAAGTTCAGGGCCTTTTGCGCCTCTCAGGGCACTCGGGTCGACTATGCTTCGGTCGCTCATCCCCAGTCGAATGGACAAGCAGAAAGGGCAAATGGCCTAATCCTCAAAGGACTGAAACCTCGATTGATGCGCGATCTCAAGCACGTAGCAGGTGCATGGGTCGACGAGCTCCCATCAGTCCTTTGGGGATTGAGGACAACCCCGAATCGATCAACCGAAAGAACCCCATTCTTTCTGGTCTATGGAGCCGAGGCAGTCTTACCGAGTGACCTGCTTCACAATGCTCCCAGAGTCGAGCTCTACTCAGAAGATGAAGCAGAACAAGCCCGGTAGGACGCAGTCAACCTCCTAGAAGAAGAAAGAGAAATGGCCCTGATCCGATCGACCATCTATCAGCAAGACTTGCGTCGATTCCATGCCAGAAACGTGAAGAGCCGAGCCTTCCAAGAAGGAGACTTAGTCCTTCGAGTGGATCAGCAGAAACCACACAAGCTTGCTCCTACTTGGGAAGGTCCCTTCATAGTCACCAGAGTCCTCCACAATGGAGCATACCACCTCTACAATGTCGATCGCCAGATTGATGAGCCACGAGCCTGGAATGCGGAGCTACTCCGCCCCTTTTATACTTGAATTCTCACTCAGATGAGATGTAATAAGAAAAACTCCTGTAGTTTATTTATCAAAGACAAGAGCGTTATAATTTTCCCAGTGATTATTATTGTTTTTGTTTGCGTAAGAAATCCCCCAGCGGGTGGCTTAGCTGCGAATCCGTTTCGCCTAAGTTTGAAAAATCCTACCGAGTGGAGAGCAATCCTCCCACTCGGGGGCTTAGCTGCAGTCCAGTACTCGCCTAAGTTCTCCCACCGAGAGACTTAGCTGCAGTCAGGCACTCGCCTAAGTTTGAAAAAATCCTACCGAGTGGAGAGCAACCCTCCCACTCGGGGGCTTAGCTGCAGTCCAGTACTCGCCTAAGTTCTCCCACCTAGAGACTTAGCTGCAGTCAGGCACTCGCCTAAGTTCGGAAAAATCCTACCGAGTGGAGAGCAACCCTCCCACTTGGGGGCTTAGCTGCAGTCCAGTACTCGCCTAAGTTCCCTCACTTGAGGACTTAGCTGCAGTCAGGCACTCGCCTAAGTTTGAAAAAATCCTACCGAGTGGAGAGCAACCCTCCCACTCGGGGGCTTAGCTGCAGTCCAGTACTCGCCTAAGTTCTCCCAAACACATCTCAATCCTCAAGGACGACGAAGGGCAGGTCGACTGCCACCTTCTCCTGGAGAGCTTCGCCACAAATACAATGCGCGATTCATCCCACTCTACAGTAACGAAGTACGAGTCGACTGCCCCCCCACCCTTCTCCTGGAGAGCTTCGGCACAAATACAATGTGTGCTCCATCCCACTCTGCAGTAACAGGGTGTGGGTCGACCGTCGCTCGCCCCTAGGGAGCTTCGCCACAAATACAAGGCATGGGTCGACTACTTCCCCCTCCTTCGGAGTTGTGTTGCGAATACAGAAAGTTGTCTCGAATAAAGGTTGGGTTCACTTAGCAGGAGATTCATAAAGATATTCAACGGTAAACCAAGTTCAGATAAAATCCTAAAGGTTCTGGATCACGGATCGAGGTACTCGGGCATGCGACCCGAAAAAGTTTAACGGTTACAAAAACCACTCGGCATTCCGAGGCAAATTTAAGGTGGGACATAAGAGTTTGTTCACTCCGCGGGAGGAGGGCTGGCAGGCTTGACGAACTCATCCAGGTCGACGCCGTCGGCTATCCGAGTGGCTGTAGCGATGAAAGTCTCCATAAAGGTTCGGAAGTCATGCTTCTGGGTGTTGGCGACCTTGATTGCTGCCAGCTTGTCTTGTCGCACCTTCTTACAGTGGACACGAACCAAGGACAGAGCCACATCAACGCCGCACCGAGCAGAAGACTTCTTCCACTCCTGCACTCGGTCAGGGATTCCGTTAAGACGAGTCATCAGAGACTCGAGATCGTTTTGGAGCATAGCCTCTGGCCAAAGTGCCGGGTCGATCCGTGACATGGCGACCTTCAGTCGAGCCAAGTAGTCCACGGCACCGTCAATGCGAGATTCCAGTCGGAGCAAATTCATGGCAGCTTCATCTTTCACGGGAGAGTTGATTGGATCCAAACCTGGTTCGATCCGCCCAGTCTCCTCTTCAAAGTTCTGGCAAAACTCTGCATTCACGATCCAAGGATAAGTCAATTTTCATACACTGAGTCGACACAAAAAAATAATCAGTCGGAACTAAATGTGCACCTTCAAGCTTGATATACAACTTCTTGGCAAGGCTCCTCAGGTAGCTCTCTAGATCGTCCCTCCTACGAGCAACGCCTTCCATCTTTTCGGTCAGGTTGAGGTTCTCCTTCTTCCAACGTGTGCACTCCCTGTTGGCTTCATTCAGAGCAGTCTTCAGCCTGATATTCTCTTCTTCCAATTGGTCGACTGAAGCCAGCTTCTGTTCGGCCAGAGCGGTCCCGTCGTCAACCTCCTTCTGGGCAGCAGACAAATCCTGATCCTTTTTCGCCAAAGCCTCTCTCAATTTTTCTGCAAAGAAATGATGATTGATTCAAAAATAGCAGAAGGGGGCTCGGGCCTAAAACTGACCAGTCGACAGACTTGTCTTACCGGCGGCGCCGTCTCTGACCGTCTGCAGTTCCGTCCTGGCCAGCTACAAGTCAAGTTTCAGTTGAATCTGCTGACTTTCCAAATCAGCGAAGCGAGCTCCAAGATCACAAGATTTCTGAAATCAATGGAGAAATTATTCCACAGCAAAAAATGACAAATACTAAGACTATAGTCGACTGACCACAGTCCACCATAGTCTCGGGGACTACGCCCAGTGGGTGCACTTTGCGTGCCCCCACCGGTTCTGATCCCACTCGACCGGCCCGCCGGAGTCGAGTTCAAAAAAAAAGAGAGACAAAGTAGAACTCAGACCACAGTCGACTGCCAGCAGTCGACCGCGGTCTCGGGGGCTACACCCAGTGGGTGCACTTTGCGTGCCCCCACCGGCTCTGATTCCACTCGACCGGATCGAGCGGAAGAAACAAACTACCAGTTCGGTTTTACTCGACAAAATACAAAGACTACGGTCGACTGCCAGCAGTCCGCCGTAGCCTCAGGGACTACACCCAGTGGGTGCACTCAGCGTGCCCCCACTAGTCCAAAAAATTCAATCGACACACCCAGTGGGTGTACAGATGAAAAGATTTTCGGAAAGAATCTTCGGATATCATATCCTAACAGAACAAGCGGCGACCAACTAACCTGAACATTGCTCTGGAGAGCCGAGCTGGCATCATAGGCGGCTTGGCTGGCGTCCCGCACCGTCTTCATCTTCTCCATCATAATGCCTGCCTGGCATATGGCTTCCCTAGCAGCATTCACCTTGTCCTCCGGGACATGATGAGTTGCAAAAAGTGAAGGCGGGTCGACAGGGGCCTGAGCAGTCAAAGAAGAAGGCAAGGCGCTCGACAGGGGCTCCACGAAGGTAACAGAACCCCGATTGACGTTGCCAGTGTCCTGAACGACTGGTTCCGCCCTCAGCGTCGACTGCAGCGCCTCACTTACAGGAGCTCGCCTACTCTTCCTCGTCAAAGACCTCTCGGGCTCTTCATCATCATCAGGGAGGTCAATAATGTTGGGAGTTGTACAAAGTTCAAATTGCCAAAATTGCGTCACCCAATGATGCACGATGCAGTTGAATCGACCAAAGAAAGATAGTATGGCAGAAATCATACCCGGATTAGAAGTGACCGCATCCTCCATCACCTCATCATCATCCCTGTAAGCTAAGGTCCTGGAAGTGGCAGCGCTAACAATTCCAAAGCTCGTCCAGTTAAAACAAGAAAAATAAACAGCGCGGAGCGTCGAGTGAATACAAGGAGAAACACTCACGCAGAGGCGACAGGGATATCGATCTTGATCTTCGGCAGCGCCTTCCGAGTCTTTGGTTTTGCAACTTTGGGGTACTTTGGCGCCTTCTCAATCGTGGTTGGTGAAGAGATCCGAGGACGCTTCAAAGACTGACCAGCCTGAGCAGTCGCCTTGTCGCGGGCACTCGGCCGATCCTAGTCAAGCTTGGAATGCCTCTCTATGCGAGGAGGCGGCTCGACTTCTTCCTCATCACTCGAGTCGTCGCTTCCTCCATCCCCTTCACCATCGGAAGTCCACTCGCCACTTTCGCCACCACTCGCCACGCCTTCCAGAGCTTGCTCTTGCTCCCCGTTGGGCATCGAATACATTTCAATAATGGCCTGAAAGAAAGCAGGGAGAACAAAGTCAGTCGACGCAATACAGACAGCTGCACGAGTGAATTCAGATTACAAGCAAAAACTCAGAATCAGACCTTCTCTGGTGCATGAGACTGGTCGAATGGAGGGACTCTCCTGGCTCCCCTGGGGTTGTCCTTGTTCACGGTAATGCTCGACAACCACTTCTCCAGCGTGTCGTCATCGACCTCCTCCGGGTGGATCCGAGTGGAGTCTTCTAGACCCGAGTACATCCACATCGGGTGGTCTTGGGCTTGGAGAGGCTGGATGCGCCGCTGAAGGAAGACCTCCAAGAGATCCATACCAGTGACCCCGTCACGAATGAGCTGGACCACTCGGTTGACCAACACCTTCACGTGCGCCTTCTCCTCTGGGAGCACCTTCAAAGGGAAGGGTTTTTCCACTCGGTCCATGGTAAAGGGAGGGAGGCCAGTCGATTGCCCTGGCGTCGACTGGTCTTTGCAGTAGAACCAGGTCCACTGCCATCCGCGAACTGAATCGGGAAGAATCATGGCCGGAAAGGAGGTTTTTCCCCTCGTCTGGATGCCAAGACCCCCACACATCTGGATCACTTGGGTCCTCTCGTCACTCGGATTAGCCTTTTTCACTGTCTGGGAGCGACAAGTGAAAATATGCTTGAAAAGACCCCAGTGAGGTCGACAACCCAAGAAGTTCTCACACAAGGAAATGAACGCGGCAAGATAAACGATTGAGTTGGGGGTAAAATGGTGGAGTTGAGCCCCAAAGAAGTTCAGAAACCCTCGAAAGAAAGGATGAGGGGGCAAGGAAAACCCACGGTCGACGTGGATGGCAAGAAGAACGCGCTCACCCTCCCTGGGCCGCGCCGAGTCGTAGGGGATCAGCCCTCCCTCGGCCAGGTCGTCGAGGTCCTCTTGGGAGATCCTCGAGTGGATCCAGTCGCCCTGGATCCAACCCCTCGGTAGGCCAGTCCGTGAAGAAGATCCGCCCCAGCTCGTCGCCTTCCCCTTCGATTTCGCCGTCGCCTTCTTCGCCCGCTCCAGAGCCGCTGTCCTCTCCTTCACCATTGTCGCCGACGAGACGCGTGTGGTGCGGTGGCGCTGGGGCGAGAGCGAGCGCAGCAGAGAGGCATGAGGAGGAGAAGAAGTAATGGGGCGCACTGTTCGGGGGACTCCGGTCCAACGCCTTATATGAGGCCGCTTCCGAGTGGCTGACAGGTAGGCCCAGATGGCTCCGTCAAATCCCGTAACGACCGCGCGAGCGATACGTGGCGAAAAATGTGGCGCGGGGATCGAGGCGGCTCCACTCTATCCCATCCGATTACTGCGGCCTCCCCCTCCCACGCGCTTCCCGAAATTAGGATCCCACTAAATCCGCGGGCAGCAAACAAACTTGTCAGACTAAAAGATTTCCTCCGCACCGTCACTCGGAGCCTTACAGATAAAGAAACTCACTCGACGAAGAATTAAGAATGGATCAAGGCGACTGAAAAGGAAGTTGCTGTCATCACTCGGGTCCATTGATCCGGAGCAAGATATGCTCACGGCATGAAAAACGAGTCGGAGAGGTCCTCAACTCCTTCCCCACTCAAACCTCGATCCATTCGGGGGCTAATGATGAAGCTATGGACCTAGGGTAGGGTCATGGACCTGTCCTAGCTGCCCTACCCAAGGACATCTCTAGAAGAAATCGCCTTTCAATCGACTTGAAGGTGCCCACTCGACAGACTCGAAGACACTCGACCAAGAAGCAATCACTCGACCAAGCACTCGACGGTCAGGAGACCTAAAGGCGCCCCGCACACTAATGGTCGGTCATTAAGTAGCTTTCAGGAGACCTAGAGGCTATGTAGCAGCATTGGGGATTCAGTCAACTTGATGGATAGAATCAGAGAAGCTCAGAAGACTGACAAAGAAATTGCCACTATTAAGGAGAAACTTAGCAAAGGAAAAGCTAAGGGATTTTGTGAGGATGAGCACGATACCCTATGGTTTGAAGACCGCGTTTACGTGCCCAATGACCCGGAGATCAGGAAATTAATAGTGCAAGAGGCACATGACTCACCGTATTCAATTCACCCAGGAAATACCAAGATGTACTTGGATCTGAAGGATATTTTCTGGTGGACCAGAATGAAGAAGGATATTGCGGAGTATGTAGCAGTTTGTGATGTATGTCAGAGAGTAAAATCAGAGCATAGGAAGCCAGCAGGATTGTTACAACCATTGCCGATACCCGAATGGAAGTGGGATAAGCTAGGCATGGATTTTAGCATGGGATTACCCAGGACTCGTTCAGACTATGACTCGATTTGGGTTGTAGTTGATCGATTGACGAAAGTAGCTCATTTCATCCCAGTAAAGACCACTTACACCAGTGCTAAGTTGGCAAAGATATACATGACCAGGATCATATGTTTGCATGGAGTTCCAAGGAGTATCGTATCAGATAGAGGAACCCAGTTTACCTCAAAGTTCTGGAAGCAGTTGCATGAAACTTTGGGTACCAGGCTAGAATTCAGTACAACTTTTCATCCACAGACAGATGGACAGACCAAGAGAGTCAATCAGATTTTGGAGGATATGCTGAGAGCTTGTGCGCTAGATTATGGATCTAGTTGGGACGATAATTTGCCACATGCAGAGTTCTCTTACAACAACAGTTACCAAACCAGTTTAAAGATGGCCCCTTTCGAAGCTTTGTACGAAAGGAGGTGCAGGACACCGTTATCGTGGGACGAAGTTGGAGACCGCCAGTTGTTTGGACCTGACTTGATTAAAGAGTCTGAACAGAAGGTGAAGTTGATTCGTGATAGGCTCAAGGTAGCCCAGTCCAGACAGAAAAGTTATGCAGATTCTAATCGCAAGGAGACAGTTTATGAAGTCGGAGATAGAGCTTATCTTCGAGTATCTCCACTTTGGGGAACAAAGCATTTTGCAGTTAAAGAGAAGTTAGCGCCACGATTTGTAGGACCGTATCGAGTTTTGGAGCGTATGGGAGAAGTGGCCTACAAGTTGGAATTGCCCGAAGGATTATCAGGAGTTCATGATGTGTTCCACGTTTCTCAGTTAAAGAAGTGCCACACGGAGATGGCTGACATACCTTTGAGAGACACAGTGCCGTTGGAAACTATTCAGTTGGATAACGATTTGACCTACGAGGAGAAACCAGTTAAGATCCTCGAGTTTGCCAGCCGAGTTACCCGCAGCAAGGTTATCAAGTTTTGCAAGGTTCAGTGTAGCCACCACACAGAGGATGAAGCCACCTGAGAACGAGAGGAGATATGCTCAAAGACCACCCTCACCTATTTTCTAGCCAACCCGAATCTCGAGGGCGAGATTCATCTTAAGGAGGGTAGGTTTGTAACATCCCAAATTTTCAATTTGGAATGTTATACATTAGATCATCAATGCATACCATATTTTATTTTGCATTTTGGTTGATCCTAGAAATTCTACGCAACTCAATGACCCACGAAGAGAGTTGGGGATTTCGTTATTTTCATATTTGAGTTTTCTCAAATTTTGAGAATAGGATCATTTGATTTTATTTATTTTATCATCAATTATTTCTATTACAAAAATATGAGAGAGGGAATAAAATGACTTTCCCAAAATAAAGAAATATTGAGGATTTAATAATAAAATCAAATAAGATTTTATTTCGGAGTTTTTCGGTGTTTTATTTGAATTTAGGAAAAATGTGCATTTTTCACTTAGGTCCCAAATAAATGTTCACCTTGTGAGGCTTGATTTTAGAAGCCCGTGAAAATTTATTTCAGAATTTTTGGAGTCCGTTTAGTATTTCATTTTATTTTTCTTCTGCGCGTAATTATTTAAAAAAAATATCGACCCGACCTACGGGCCGTGTCCGACTAGGACTCCGGCTCGGCTAGCCTTTATAAGCCGGGGAGAGGCCCAGCCCCAGCCCCAGCCGAACCCTAGCGCCGCCCCACCCCGCCGCCGCCGCCTCGCCGCCGCCCCGCCGCCACCGCGCCGCCTCGCCGCCGCCCGAGGTCCGCCGCCGCCTCGAAATCCGGGCTAGTTTTTTTTTTCGAAAAACCGTTCGGTTTTTCCGTTGGTTTTTTCGTTTCGGTTTTTTTAAATAGATCGGTTTTCTGGTTTATTTAATTTAGCGAGCGTTCGTCGTTTTTTTTCTTTTTCTCGAATTAAATCCGCGATTTTTCTGATCGCGATTCCTGATCCGATTTTTGTTTTAGTATAACTTCTCGCTCGTTTATCGGAATCAGGCGATTCAAGCGCCTGGAGTTTCGTCTCGAAACCCTCTATCCGTTTAACCAACTTAAACAAGATTTTGCTACTGTAAAATTTGCCCTAGATCCAGATTAGTAGAACGAAGTTGTTTTCTTTCGCTGTTTGACTTCCGTTGCTTCGTTCGATTTGATTCTTTTTGCCAACCAGAGTTCTTAAGTTTTACCCGTGCATTAGATGAGTACTTATTGTATGCTTGTTTGTTTGTCTGTGATAGAATACCCGGAGTGCGCCGCTTGTTACTTCGAATCGCTAGGTTTTCCGGATCATCAGCAAGGCAAGTAACACTTTGATCATACCTTTTCTACTACCCAGTTTTATTGCATTAGATCAATCCTCAAATATTGCATGATTAGGATCTAATTAAATTGTGGGATGGGAAGTAGTTGAGGTAGTACCTATTACCTGTTTATTATCAAACCTTTGGGAGTTACTTCTACGTTTGCTTATTATGCTATGCTATGCTAGTAGACGTGGATTGGGTGAGTGATATCCATGACAGATGTGAGTTTTGTTAATTAATGGTTTATCTAAGATGGCAACTTAAACACACATCTGGATGGATTGAGGCACTTGGGTATTCCAGGACTTGCCTGTTTTCTTTTGGACCGCCACCCAGGCTCAAAGGGATCATGAGACTATTCATACTAGAAACTTCCATGTGCAGCCACAAGCTATTATGGGCTCTAGCATAGTTGACTAAGTCGTGCGAACTCTTACAGTGGCAAACTAGCAGATGTAGGGGATGTAGGTGGTACGGTCTACCCGATCGTAAGGTGCTAGCGCTTCTGAAAGACTATGTCTCGGTCATCCATCTTCTCAAACACCATGTAGTGCGAGAAACCAAACGGAGGCGATCGAGTCTTGTGGGGAAAAGTGCGCAAACCTCTGCAGAGTGTAATAAACTAATCATGATTAGCCGTGTCCCCGGTTATGGACATCTTGAGTATCTAGTACCTAGATTATCATGTGAATCTCAACATGTTACTCTAAATTAATTTTGTTGGGTTATGTTTAATGATGATGCTTAATTGGGATTGAGAATGTTGTCAATCATTCTCAATGTTTAACAACTACCATGATAGTTAAATAAATTTATTCCTTTGAAGTAGGGAAAAATTGGCTTTACGCAAAACTGTAACCATAGAGCTTTCCACCAGCCAAATATGCATATAGTATAGCTGTTTCATTCCATTACTCTCTATGTGTTACCTTGCCAGCATATTCCATGTGCTGACCCGTTTCGGGCTGCAACGTTAATGTTGCAGACTTTTCAGACGATGATTAAGGAGTTTTTAGGTCGTGGTTCTATACTCAGTGATGTCGTTGGAGTTGATGGACTCACTTATCTTCCAAGCCTTCCGCTGTTATCGTTATTAGATGGCCTTAAGCCATATTTATTGTAATAAGTTCTCTTATGAGACACTTGATGTAATAAGTGTGTGATTGCTACTCTGCTATAAATCCTCCGAGTACTGTGTGGTGTCAGCATTACTGATCGAGGGATGACACCGGAGCACAGAGATCAGACTATTTAAGGTCTGGTCGCTACAGCTGCTCTAGCTCACTTGTGACATGGTCCGTGGCGCCGGAATCAACATACCACACGCCATCTCCTTCTTGCTCACGCATGGCTGCAACAACATGTTTAGCATCGAGAACGTAGTCCTCATCAAAGCGGTGCCAGCAATCCATAACCTCATGGCCGGCCTTCTTGCAGAGTTGGCAGCGAGGGCGACCACTAGAGGAAGAGGAGGAGCGGCGGCTAGTGTTGTTGTTGAAGCCACCACCCACTGATCTGTTGCCAGAATTGTTGTAGTTGCCGCCTCCGGCGTTGCTGTAGTTGTTGTTGTATCTGCTGTCCTGGGAGTTGCCACGCCCACGCCCACCGCCGCGTTGCGCGTGGCGACCACGCCCACGGCCACGGCCACGCGAGACGGCATTGGCGGAGGATTGACAGAAGCTGGCGCCATGAAGGAGGCTGAGGCGGGCGTCGAAGCTCAGGAGCTGGCTATATAGCTCCTGGACGGTGATCGGCTCCACCCGAGCTGCAAGGGCCGAGACGACTGGATTGTAGTCCATGTCCAGCCCGGCCAAGATCTTGGACATGATCTCCGGATCGAAGAGCGCGACAGCAGTGTAGGCAACTTCATCTGTGAGGCTCTTAATCTTTCCAAGATATTCGTCCATAGTCATGTTACCTTTTTGAAGATTCGTAAGCACGATGCGGGTATTGATAGCTTGGGCTTGGCTCTGGGCGGCGAACATGTCGTGGATGGCGCGCCAGACTTTAGCCGGCGTCTGTAGCGTGGCGACTTGTGCAAGGATGTCGCGGGAGAGGGAGCCCATCAGGTAGCCTTGGAGCTGTTGTTGTTGTGCAAACCAGAGGGATCTCGCAAAGTTCAGCACCTGTTCTTCTTTGCCGTCCTTGGTGATGGTGAGGGTGGCCGGCGATGCCGGGCTCTTCGCGTCGAGATGATGTTCCATCTGTGCGCCCTTGATCTGTGGTAGGACGATGGCCTTCCAGAGCAAGAAGTTGCCCCTCGTCAGCTTCTCTTGCGGCGGCGATCCGAGGAAGGAGGTGGTGGAGTTGGAGGTGGATGATGACGCAAACATGGAGGAGGAGGAGGTGGTGAGCGCACCCATGGTGCTGGGCGTCATGGATGCGGTGG
This sequence comes from Triticum aestivum, assembly GCF_018294505.1. Classification (NCBI taxonomy): domain Eukaryota; kingdom Viridiplantae; phylum Streptophyta; class Magnoliopsida; order Poales; family Poaceae; genus Triticum; species Triticum aestivum. Next base: position 503,106,182 of record NC_057806.1, on the reverse strand, counting down.
TGGTGGACATGGCTGCGGTCACCTGGTAGCTAGATGCGATCTCTATCCAATCTATCGAGGAAGAAGCTCTGTTACCATGTAAAAGGTTTATGAAAGCGTTGAACCCTTTGCTCGGGCCGCGGTTGTATATATATGATGTATGCCGTGGCTTACAAGAACGATCGAGAGGAGATCGATCGTGACTGTTACAGGAGGTTGAGAGAGATAAAACAGAAGAAGAGATAGAAAGAGATACAAGTTAAACAACTTTCCTATCTCTACACAATATCTTCTAACACTTCCATGTATTTTGATTTACACGAGTGCATATCAACCGCTATTGTTAACTCGTAGCACTCGGGAAAGAGAAACTTATCTATCCACTGCTCAGTTTACGAGAATGTTACTCCCTCTGTCTTAAAATGTAAGACGTCTTTTGACACTATTACACTTACGTATTTGAGACAGAGGTAGTACTATGCTTCTAGTGGCTCCCCCTCCCTTCACACCAATGAGGAAGACATTTTATTTTACAATTCTAATGTTTTAACTTGTCTTCCATTCTTGTGGATCCAGGACATTTGGTGTCATATTCATTCCCTAATGACGCTACGAGACGCTGCCCGTGCTGCCTGCATATCTCATGCCTTTCGAAGTTCTTGGAAATGCTATACCAACCTTACCTTTAATATTCAAACAATAGTGTTGCCGGATGGCATGGATTTCACCTACAGAGTTGATTACATTTTGAAAAAAACACTCAGGCATTGGCGTGAAGACATTCGAGCTTGATTTATCCTGTTGCTACAACCCCAATCCTCTAGGTGGCTTGAGATAGTGGTTAAACCTGGCATTGAAAAACTTACCCTTGTGATGCCTGAGAGGGAGGCAGTCAGCTTCCCTTGCCATGTTTTGTTTAATGGGAATGGGAGCTCGATCTGGTATCTTCAACTTACTGACTGTTCCTTCCATCCTACAGTCAGTCTTGGTTGCTTGAGATTGACATGCCTGACGGTATTGCATCTTGAGTGTGTGGGAATTTCAGGGGACGAGTTAGGGTACGTTTTTCCAGCTGTGTTGCTTTGGAGCGATTGGAACTCTCGAGATGCTTCGATATAACTTGCTTGAAGATACCTTTCCAGCTGCAGCGGCTCAGCAACCTGCATGTATTAATTTGCCCCAAACTGCAGATGATAAAGATTGAAGCTCCAAATATTTATAGGTTTCGCTTTATTACATTTGGCCAAGTAGAGGTCTCACTTGGAGAATCATTGCGACTGAAGAACCTAGAGATGTTCGATTGCCGCCCCCTCTGTTATGCACTCGAAGAGCTTCCATCCATTGCGCCGAATCTTGAAACTTTTAGCATATATTCACCCCGTGAGGTATATTCTAAAACTCTTTGTGATCATTTTCTTGGAAGGGAAGTAGGGAACGTTCTGTGATTATTCAGTAGCACTCTTATGCATAGAACAATAGTGATACCTTGGAATATTAATTAACATATGGCATATTTATGCAGGTGGTAAATACAAGAATGGCATTGGCGCCTAGCAAGTTCCTCCACCTGAAGTACCTGAGTATTAGTATTCATGTTCATGGTGACTACGACTATTTTTCTCTAGTTTCTTTTCTTGGTGCGGCTCCCTCCTTCGAGACATTCATACTGAATGTAAGTCACTGTTCACCCTGCCAATATTTTTGAATGCACTCATCATGCAGATATAACAAGTCTCTATGGTTGAACCATCTATTCAAGTATTTAAACTATTGTTTGTATCTTCAGGTTCAGACACAGCTAGAACACACCAATGAGTTGCTTTCTGAAGATCCCTCACATCTAAGGAAGATGCTAGGATGCCGCCATGACAAGCTCAAGGAAGTGAAGATATCTCGGTTCTACCCGTCAAAGAGCTTGGTTGAGCTGACGTGCCATATTCTCGAAACCACATCATCACTGGAGTGCCTTACACTGGACACCGCCGGTGGTGGTCTCCGGTGTTCTGACCGCGAGTTCTGTAAGTATTCCTTCTTGGATAGAACCAAGGAGGCCCGTAAAGCGGTCCTGGTAATCAGAAAATACATCGTGGGAAAAGTTCGGTCTAGAGTTAAGCTAGATGCTGTGGAATAGTTGTCAATGTGCACACGTGTACACCACTACACCCACAAGTTTTGGGAGTGTCTCTCTTTTTTGGCAAACCTCGTAAGGGGATAGGGTGTTCATGCAATTCGTCAAGAGTAGTAGTTTTTTTTGGTTTGTTTGTTTGTTTGTGTGTGGTCAAGAGTAGTCGATTGGCAGGAGCTTAACCGGTGCCCTTTTTTCAGTTGCCCAGTAGTATTAGCTTGACTTCTCGTTACTGCTTGCTTTACGTTCACGAACGTCGCTTCCAGGTACAGGTTCGTAGAAAAAGCCTAAATCCTGCGTGTTTCATTTGGACGGAAAGGAACAGGGCATTTAGAGCAAACTCTAGCAGACCCTGGATTTTGTCGGCCCGTAAAACGCGTTTGCAGTTTGTATAAAATGGTCTTTGCGGGCCGGCGTGGACGGCTACAGATGTGGACCCCTCAAACGGACCCGTATAAAGGTATATTCGCGGAATATGCTTTTCTACGGGTCGGCTTTGCGAGGTCTGCTTTTTGCACCGCTGCATCTCGCTTCTCATCGGCCCGCAAATATCAAATCCAACATGACACAATAATCAAAAGCAAAACTAAACTATTCAAATCAAACATAATACAATAATCATTCACATTACAAATAATTATTCAAATCATCGTAGAAAACTTAAATAATGCAATACAAAACTTGTCATGAATACAAATACAAATGAATACAAAAATTAGTCACTGTCCAGCCTTTTGCCAATGGTGCTCAATGAGATCCTCTTGAAGTTGAAAGTGCGTGTTTGCATTTTCAATCTCCTTGTATGTTTGAAGAAAAGCTCTAATGCGGTTAGGGTCTCTACCTGGTTTGACACGGCTACCCACATTGTCGTAGAAGAATTCCAAGTTCATTCCTCTCTCATCTTCAAGAATCATATTGTGCAGATAACACATCATGTCATGATATTTTTCAAGGTTTTCTTATCCCAAAAACGAGCAGGACCACGGACAATGGCAAATCTAGATTGCAAAACATCGAATGCTCTTTCAATGTCTTTTCGGGCTGCCTCTTGCACCCTTGCAAATTCACATTGTTTTTTAGTTTTGGGTTCTTTGATGCTTTTGACAAATGTGCACCAAGAAGTGTATATACCATTTGCAAGATAGTACCTCTTTGTGTATTCATGCCCATTGATAATGTAGTTGCAAGCAGGAGTATCATCACTAGCAAGCTAGCAAACAAATGAGACCGTTGCAACACATTGATATCATTGAGAGTGTCCGGCATACCAAAAAAGCAATGCCAAATCCATAAATTCTCGGATGCTACGGCCTCTAACACAATTGTTGCATCACGAGACTTGCCACAATACATTCCTTGTCATGCCTTGGGGCAATTTTTCCAAGTCCAATGCATACAATCAATGCTACCTAACATGCCAGGACGACCTCTCCTCTCATTAGATGCCATCAAGATACTCAGGACCAAAGACACGGATGATCACCTTTGTAAATCTACGCACAGACTCAATTGTAGTATCTTCACCAATGCGAAGGTACTCATTGGCATAGTCAGCCGGAACACCATATGCAATCACCCGCATTGCCGCGGAGATTTTTTGATATGCACTCAATCCCTTTAAGCCCGCGACATTTCTTCTTTGAGTAAAATACTGGCAATTTGCCTCGCAAGCTTGAACAATTTTGACAAAGAGGGATTGGCGCATTCGGTACCTTCTCCGAAAGAGGTGCGGTGTATATGTAGGATTCTCCGCGAAGTAGTCTTGCATCAACATCTCGTTTCCAAGATGACGATTCCGAGGAATGCAAACACGTCTATCGGTCGATCCTCGCCTCCTCTTCCGGTTCTCGTGTTCGTGCTCCTTCACGTTAAGTGCCATGACTAATGTCTGCTGCCGAAAGTTCGCAACCATGGTCTCAACATCCGAGTCGTCCGAATCGGACAAATCGGAGAGCAAGAACTTCTCGCACGGGCTCAACTCCATCTACATGCGTACTGGCACGTCAATCAACTATATCGCTTGCTTGCAAAAATCACAAAAATACGCACTAACCGATGGCGGATGCGGCGGGTGATCCCGGGCGGCGACGAGGAGGCGGGCTCGACGGTGGTCGATCCCCCGATGGCGGCAGCGACGAGGGCGGCTCTTCTCACCGGATTCGGGAGGGGGGGAGGTCGGTGCAATGTCTCGGCGCAGGAGGGTGTGGGGTGGCTCTGCGGCGCGATTCCGCCCGCAGATTTGGCCGGAATCGCCGGCGGCGGGCGGGCGGAAGCAAAGGCGGTCGACGGTGGAAGGAGGGGGGAGGCGCGCGGGCTGAAATGTCCCTGCCGCCAACTGCTTCTCTATGTTGCTGGGCACCACAGCCGTGAGGGGGAAACCCGCATATTCCCGGGTTAGGTGCGGGATTTGGCCGTGTCCCTCAAAATTTTTTACGGACCGGGGTGGGATGCAGAGTCTGACCGGGCAGGTTTTTTTTGCCTCTACCTGCATTATGGCGGTTATTTTACGGGTTAAGGACGGATGCGGATCTGCTAGAGTTGCTCTTGGCCTGTCGTTTTATAATCCCGCAGTATCAGTGAATACCAAAAAGCAGCACTTTGGACGGAAGTGAACACGGACGACGCAGCGTTAGGTTCGGTTGTTGCCGTTTGTGGGGGATTCAACTTCCATTTCATTTTTTTTAAATAAATTCGCGTAGCAAAAAAGAAGAAAAAAACAATCATCTTTGCGCGGAGAACACTGGAAGGAGTAATTGGTGGCTGAACTGTTGCTTTACACGACACTGGAAGGAGTAATTGGTGTTGCTTTACACGAAGCTGTAGCTCAATCTTGAAGGAGTAATGAGAGCGGTACTTTTAAAATTGGTTATACCTCATTTAATTCTTTTAATTCCGTATGTTCGCTAATTTCGAAACTCTTTCAGTCAATTGAGGTATTTAACTTTTGGATTTGATTTACGATTTTGACTAGACCAACGAATTTTCAAATCAATCGGTAGCAACCGGCATATACAAAGATATCAATAATGCGCACTTTCCCACCAACCAGAAAAAAGCGCCATCATATGATACTATAGGCACCAATATAGTACATGCAGCCATTGACGCAGAAATTCATCACTTAAAAATACATTGGTTAGCGGATGACATTGAACCACACCACGGAAGGCTCGTCAGATTATCACATTATAAATACTCCCTCCATTTTTATATACAAGGCCACTATCAAAAATACAATTTGTAACTATACAAGGCCAGTAACTCTAATTGAGGCAAAATTAATGGTGTTTGCCTCGTATTAAAATTAATGATAGTAATAAAGGAAGACATTAATTATCCCTTGCATGCATGTGGGAATGAGAAGGATGGCTTGCATGTGCCTCATTAATCAATCAAAGAGGAGTGAGAGCATTGACTTGTTGTGCGTGGGAAAGAAAATACACATTAATTAACACGGCAAATAAGGAGACAAACTGGCTTGCAACTTGGACTTAGGAATGCATTAACTTTTTCCTTAGTACCTGTAATATGGGTTTGTTGCCTTGTATACAAAAATGGAGGGAGTAATAATAAAACACACTCTATCATCTCTCCCACACACCAAACTAAATATACCATCAGTTCCAAAATATAAGGGGTATTAGTATTTTGGAATGTCATTTTTTTAACTTCGACCAAATTTAGAAAAAAAATATCAACGTCCACAATTTAAACAAAAAAAGTATGGAAATTCATTCATGATGAATTCAATCATACCGATTTGACAATATGAATTTTAATATATTTGTCTACAAATTTGATCAAACTTAAAAGGTTTGACTTTTCAAAAAAGTAATACACCTTAAATTTTGAAACAGTGTGACTAAATTTTAAAGAAACCCAACAACATACCAATGACGCAGCAAAGCGCGACCAACACTTCTAGTAGAATGGATAGTCTAATCCACCAATGGAGGACCCATAACCCCACTCGCAACCTCCATGTGTTGCCCTATGAATGGAGTTGGGGAAGCTAGAATTAAGGAAAGATAGATATAACTATAACATTTTGTATATTATTTATATGCAATTATTGTTATGACTATGTAGGATTTATCAATCAAATCTCATGCATATATTTATTTTTATATTCCATCATGTGTGTATGGATCAACTCTCACGCCTATACTTATTTTTATATGCCACCATGTGTTACAAGAGATGCCAAGAGTGAAGGTGCCAAACCTAGCGTCATTTCCTAAATAAAAAAACACTCTAAAATATTTTGATTAGTATTGTTTTTAACATTTATTAATTGTTCAAAAATGCAAAAAAGGCAAAATATGATTAAATGTTGATATTTCGTTGCAACCAAGAGTCTACTATAATTGACATCTACATTAAAAAAATTGGGGCACAAGAAATTATGTTATGTTTGCTTTGGAGTTGTTTGAGAGGAAAAAAATCTTGTCATTGCCTCTCACAGATTGATAACCTTAGGTCACTCACTTAAGCGGAAATCGTTGCTTAACACAATGCCTTGCATTTGCGCCCCCACCCCCCCCCCCCCCCCCCCCCCCACACACACACACAACTTTCTCACTGGTATGAGGGTACCAAGTGATGTCCAAGACTTAAGCGCACAATTTTTTGGTCGGATATTTTTTGAGAAACACGCAGTACAAAAGCACAAGTTCACATACGCGTGCCACTATGAACGCCTGCTCACGTGTGCACACAGAGACCTATCGCTATGAGCATCTCTAAGATTCAACCAACAAGTCTTGATATTGACAAAGACACCTCGAAGAGTTATTACTCTAAGATGTCGGTGGCCTTTTTAGTCTTCCAAACCCTGCTATTGTACACTAATAAATAACATGATATTTCCCTCAAACAAAAAACACATTCGATTGCCAAAAAATGAAGAAAAAATGATCAAATTGTTCTAGCATGTCCACACACCATGAACCAATATGGTGCACCCCCTTTTTTGCGAATTGGGCACCTGGTTTGACCAAAACATTGTAATGGTAGGTAGGCTACTTTAACTAGGAGGGTAGTCTCTCTTAGATGGATGGTAGGTATACTCCTAATGTTCCTAGAGGAGTAATTCCCATATTAATTATATGCATGTGTAAATAAAAGTTTTTATTGAGAAATTGGTGGAGTCACATGTATATAATAGTTAATTCTCATGCAGTGTGGCAAGCATATCAAACATCAAATCATATTAAAGATATAACCAAACCCACATAATTTCAACACAAACACAAAACACTTGTGCTGTAAGGTGATTATCTAAAAGGATCGAGAAGAGGTGTCTAAAGGGGGGTGATTAGACCCTCAACAAAGAAAGGTAGCAGTATTTAAGCTCTTCAAGTTAAGGTGGAGTTTTAGCACAAGTTTAAACATTCACAATATATTTCAAGCAAGCATGGCAAGAGTATATGGGCAGCGGAAAGTAAAGCATGCAAATTGCAAGAAATTAAAGGGATGGGATTGGAGTGTGCAAATGCAATTGGAGACACGGAGATTTTTGGCGTGGTTCCAATAGGTGGTGCTATCGTACATCCACGTTGATGGAGACTACAACACACGAAGGATAACGGTTGCGCGAGTCCACGGAGGGCTCCATCCACGAAGGGTCCGCGAAGAAGCAACCTGTTTATCCCACCATGCCCATCGCCCACGAAGGACTTTCCTCACTTGGGTAGATCCTCACGAAGTAGGCGATCTCCTTGCCCTTACAAACTCCTTGGTTCAACTCCACAATCTTGACGGAGGCTCCCAAGTGTCACCTAACCAATCTAGGAGACACCACTCTCCAAAAGGTAATGGATGGTGTGTTGATGATGAACTCCTTGCTCTTGTGTTTCAAATGATAGTCTCCCCAACACTCAACTCTCTACACAGATGTGGATATGGTGGAAAGATGATTTGAGTAGAAAGCAACTTGGGGAAGGCTAGATATCAAGATTCTTGTGGTTGGATTGGAATGTCTTGGTCTCAACACATGAGTAGGTGGTTCTCTCTCAGAAAATGAGTAGTGGAAGTGTAGGCACGTTCTGATGACTCTCTCACAAATGGAGAAGGGGGTGGAGGGGTATATATAGCCTCCACACAAAATCTAACCGTTACACATAATTTACCAAACTCGGTGGGACCGAATAGTGAAACGCGGTGAGACCGACCTGGTTCAAAATGTGAACGTTAGGCTTTTTGGTGGGACCGATGTTATAGGGTTAAGGTAAAACCTAAACATGGTTTGACCGATTACACAAACTCGGTGAGACCGCCTTTGGTAAAAAACAAACAGAGAGTTGGTCAAGCAAACTCGGTGGGACCGACTGTTTATCTCGGTGGGACTGAAATAATTGCAACAGACAACAGAGAGTTTGCAAGCCCATCTCTATGAGACCGAGATCCCATCGGTGAGACCGAACTGATTAGGGTTTCTGGCAGTGGCTATGTCAAATGAACTCGGTGGCGCCGGATAGAACAAATCGGCGGGGCCGAGTTTGACTTTAGGTTTAGGACATATGTGGAAATGATAAAGTGGTTGAAGGCTTTGGAGAATATCACTAAGCACTTTGAGCAAGTAGACCATTAAGCAACACCTCATCCCCTTTTAATAGTATTGGCTTTCCTATGGACTCAATTAATCTTGGATCACTAAAATAGAAATGAAGAGTCTTGAGCTTTTGCCAATCTTTGTCCTTAGCTTCTCGAAGGGGTTCCACATCCTCTTGTCCATGCCACGCCTTTGTTCAACTTTCTGAAATATACTAGATAAAAATATTAGTCCAATAAGAGATATGTTGACATTAATTACCAAAATCACCCAGGGAGCACTTGTGCTTTCATTATCAAACTAAAATACGAGATGTAAGACACATTTTACAGGGAACTGTAAATGAGCGTGTAAATGGTTAGACGGTAGACTTTTCTAAACAACACATACACTCTAGACTTTTCTATTTGGCTATATCGTAGCCTAGAAACCGGTGGACCATATATGTTTATAAATATTTCTACCATGATATTGTAAGGTATTAAATATACATGACCACACACAACTGCATCAATACATTCATGCAACGTCACAAATTCATCTATTGGTCCACGCAATCTTTTACTTTATGTTTTTCTCACATATAACATTACTTGGTTTAAAGGCCTTTTTAAGGGGTTGATGTCTCCAAAACGAAAACAACTAACATAGTTTTTGTTATACAATACTGCTTAAAGATAGCACAAAGAATGTACTTTTTAGTGATCAACATTAGAACAATATCACAAAGAATGACAATAATATTTAGCAAAAGAATAATGTGGTTAACTACAAAAGGTAAGTAATATAAATTTTTATTAGATAAAATTGTGGTGTAAAAAAATTAAATTATTACCAAGTATAAAATTAAAGCGTAAATTATGCCTATTTTACAAATAGAAATCATGCAAGAAAAATTATCAAATTCATACAAAGGCATATATTTGACTACACATTTGTGAAGTGAGTACAAAAGATAAAAACATCTTCTGGCAATTGGGCTAGACACGACCATTTCTCAAGAACCCTAGCTAAGGGCCATCGAACTGAGGTGAATCTCAGATAAATTCAGCGCAATTAGTACATCATGGTTGAAGACGACAATGTGGTACAACAAGGACATTTTTGCCCACCTACGGGCTAGAGGTGTATTCAGAGACAGAAGTGTGTGTGGCAACATAACAGTGGTGAGTATGTAAGGTACGGTTAATCTAGCAAGGCGAGTGAACCAGACCCATTAGACTAAGGTATAGGGCGTCGTTGCTCCTGCTGGGGTTGGGTCATTCGTCGTCTAGTGGGGCGTCAGAGTCACATAGTTGTCTCCAAGATTTTGATTATAATTGTACAATGTTGAATTTGTTGGAAATTTGTCCTAGAGGCAATAATATTGTATTGTTATACTTTCATGTTCATAATTAAGAGTTTATATTCTATGATATAACTGATATGGTCTTGGAATATGCAATTCAGTGGAAAACTCATATGCACGTGTAGAACGATAAACGGGGAAATAAGATTCCTAGTCTTGCCTCTAAGGCTAGCTCAAGTGTTGTTAGTGATCACGTTTTCCGGATCTTAAGATATCTTTAAGTGTAATGATAGTCCTAAAATAATATTGAGAGTATGACGTTAGAAGAAAGGTCATATTAAAATGACCCAAACTTGTTTTGTTATACTTTGAGATGATATCGTCACAAGTCAATTGTTATAGCACATAGTGTTTTGTAGGAGATATGCCCTAGAGGTAGTAATAATAATTATTTTGTATCTCCAAGTTCGTAGTTGAAGTTTATGTTCCATGTTATAATTGCAATGATTCTTGAATCTGTAATAACCACGAGGCTTGGAGTGAAACTCATTTGCACATGTGGTATATTAAAGGGTAAAATGTATTCCTAGTCATGCCTCTATGACCTGCTCAAGTGTTGCATGATGGTCCTGTTTTCCTGATCATAGGCATTACTATGCCGGCAATTTTGAGGGCGCAATGTTAGAATAACACTTGTGTTGAATCGACCTGGATTGATGTTATGCTATGAGATACATTCGTCACAAGTAAATGGTTAATAACACGGAGAAAGTTAATGTTTGTATAATTCATTAGACCATGAGAGTGTTGAGTTCCTTCGTTCTTGCTTCGTTAACTTTTGGGTTTGGTAAACATCATCCATAGCTAGGTGGCTATTACGACGGCTTACAGGTTCATGGAAAAGTATGACAAGGAACAAGATAGCTCAAGATTGTGATTTGCTCCTCCAACGATGGAGATATATTATTACACTACTAGGGAAAACGTTATACACAGAATCTTAGCAGCAGCGTGGTTTAAAAATAGGCGCTACTGCTAACTAGCAGTAGCGAGCTTAAAGGAACCGCACTACTAATAACTAGATAGCAGTAGCGCTCTAGGTGAAACAAGCGCTACTACTATAATTGCCACGGATTTGCCCCCAGGCTAGATATAGTAGTAGCGCCCTTCCCTAGACGCGCTGCTGCTAAAGTACTTAGTAGCAGCGTGTTTCTGCAAAACTCGCTGCTGCTAAGTGTTGCACCTAATTAAGTTTAGTCCCATATGTTGACTATTTAGATTCTACACAAAAAGATCAATGATGACCAATGTATATTTTTGATGCGTGCTTAGACTTAGCAATAGTGTTTTTCCTGAAAACGCGCTATAGCCACTTTAGCTATAGCACGTTTCCTGAAGTGCGCTACTTCTAGTTCGACTTAACCACCCGTCCGCTCAAAATTTCGCTAAGTACGTCCTCCTTCCCCCCACTGTTCCCCTACTCCTCTGTCGCCGCCGCCTGAGCCCGAGCCTGCCCTCACCGCCGCCGCCCGAGGCCGCCGTCAACCTCACCGCCGCCGCCCGCCGCCGCTCTCGACCTCACCGTCGCCGCCGCCTCCCCCACCCCCTCCGCTCTCGACCTCACTATCGCTCTTGACCTCACCGTCGCCGCCGCCTTCCCCAACCCCGCCGCCGCCTCCCGATCCCGAGCCCGCCCTCGCGGCATCTACCTCTCCGTTGCTGAGCACCTCCCCGCCACCGTCTCTCCCCTCTCTGTAAGCCCCCACCCCTCCCCCACCCGCGTTCTCTTTGCTTAGTTAGTACTACATGTTTTTAGTAGTAGTAGATTTTAATTTAGGGTTCATAGATAATGATTTTTAGCAGTAGTAAATGTTAATTAGTAGTAGTGATGGTACTAGTTAACTATTGTATAATGTGGTTTATTTTTACTATTTTTAGTAAGTGTTTAAAATAATTAGTAAGTAAATTAATAAACTAGTTGAACTACTTTAGTTGTAGTTGAACTAGTTTAGTAAGTAAATTAATAAACTAGTTGAACTAGTTGAATTAATAGAACTAATGTATTTTTAGTAAGATAATTAATATAACTAGTTGAACTACTTTATTTTTAGAAAGAACTAGTTTTTTTTCTATTTATAGTAAGTTTATATTTAGTAAGAACTAGTTGAATTAATAAAACTAGTTGAACATGTCATATTTGTTGTTATTTTTTAGTTTAAGCAATTATTCGGGGTGTATTAGTGATAACTTATACAGTTTTTGCTTTTGCAGAAATCAAGGAGCCCCTCCATCATCCCCGCCGTCGTCCCCGACCCCCTCCGACATCGTGGTGAGACCAACCAAATATCCATGTATATCTTGTGTTGCTCAAATAGGATATGTGGTTGCCCAAGTGGCCGTTCATGTTCAGTTTACACCTCCGAGTGGCCTATGTTTTGCCGGAGTGTTGATTAATTTCCGTTCCGGCAAATTTCAGGCGCTCGATAGGTCCTTTTTTAGCAAAGGTCATGCCGGATTTTTCCGTGAATTCTGGCATGACTTGTGCTAGAATATGTAGGAAATATCGAGTGGCCTGGATTTTCTCGAAAAATAATGATCTAATTTAGGTTTTTTAGTACATATATTTAATTGTACAAGTTTAATCTTTGAATTATGAACGTAGGAAATGTCGTACTCGGACGACGACAGTCTCCCGGGGGAGTGCAGCTGGTGCCACGACGATCGAGGTATGTGCGACAGGTTCGTTGAGCTGGACGAAGATCGGCGCTTCAGCATTAAGCTCGAGGAGACCTTCGATGTTGAAACGGTACGCAACAACGACAAGTGTTTTTTTTCGTAATTAAGCATGACTTCAACTATTTCAACGTCTAATTTTCATCTTTTACAATTCGACTAGCTTATCCCATGCCATGCAAGACGCTATGTCTTGGAGAGGATGGGTTTTGAAGACCATGAAAATTTTCAAACAAAGAAAATACACCTAAGGACCCATCATGATATCGATTTTGAAGTAAATCTGTACAATTCTCAGAGCGTAACCCATTTTGGTTGCCAAAATTGGGAAGCACTTTGCAAAATGTATGGTTTTTATGAGGGTATGATTGTCACCATGGATCTTGGTGATCCTGACATCGAGCAAGACAATATGGACATTTGGGTCCTTGTTGATACGCTTCCGATTCTACCGCAATGTGAGTTTCTCAAACATAGTTATTAACTAATTTATATTGTTTATTTCAAAATAGTTGACAGCTTATTTCCATTGACAGCTTATTTTGAATCTTCAAAGAATGTGCAGAAGATGGTAGACAAAACCCACTACACTGATGGCTCCGAATTAACTTATAAGGAGAAAAGTCATCTGATTGCTTATTGTACTTATCTTGAGAATTACAATACCTATTATCGAACTCCTCCAAATTATGGTGAATACGTGCCACTAGTGCACGTGTTGAACCACGGTAACTTCTATGGAGATACCCTGGTAAGATTTTTTACTATTACGACATCCGTGCATCTTTTGCATACTTCTAAAACTAGTACATCATTGCTAACTACGAAGTTATTACTATGTTTTTCAACAGAAAATCCCGATGGATTGTGTGCCTCATCTGATGTATCAGAATGGTCGCCTTGCAGTTCTGAACATACAGCCAGGTCAATCTAAGGAGCTCACCTGTGCATATCAGATTTCTAAAACCGGTGAACACATGCTAATCAAAGAATGGAAAAAATGTTTGGACATTCGCAAGGAGGTTCTTGGAAGTAACATTAAGCGAAAGGCAAGAATTGGAGAGTCAGGGGCTATCTTGTTTTTTGCTATTTTACCTTAGAGAATATAGTAGGTCCTAAGAGAATGTAGTAGGTCCTATGAGGTACAATATGTTTATTATGTGATACAATGTGTTAGAGTTGATGATGAGGAGTACTTGTGATTACGACTAGTGACCAATTTGCTATGTGATGTCTCATTGATGAAAACGATGATCTTGAGGAGGTGTTATATGACAATGATGTATTATGATGATAAGTTGTTAATGATATGATATGATGATATTTATTATATCATTGGGTGAAAGAACCGCGGATTAGTTTCAAGTGGATGTCCATCCACTTGAAACTAGTCCACGGTTCTTTCACCCCGTGATGTAATAACTCATTATGATGTAAAAACAATTTCTAAATTCCTGTTGTATGAAAACTTGTGTAAAGGTGTACGAATACAACATGAAATAAAAAAGAAATAATATATGAAATAATAGTAGCAGCGCGGGCAGGGAGAAGCGGTACTACTAATTACCAGTAGCGCTCCTCCGATAAGTCGCTACTACTAAGTCGATTTAGTAGTAGTGTGGGCGGAGGCACGCTACTGCTATACGTTAGCTGTAGCGCCTTATCAGTAGCGCATCGCCCCGCGTTATTGATAGGCCTAAAACCAGTGCTGCTGCTAGGATTTTCCCTAGTAGTGTTAGGGCCCTCTCGGTGTTACAATATCGATCATCGTCTGGCCAGACACAATGTGATTTGATCACATGGGGTGCTGGAACGCGGAAACGAGAAAAAAGAACAAAACCAATAATGAGGTAGCTGGTATAATGGAAAAGTTGTTGATTCACAGGGATGCCGATAAGTCTCACCTCAGGTATTTGTAACATATTGCGAAGCAACAGGTATAGCACACAACAACTATAGGTTCACTCAAATATTCATTCATGTGGGTATAGCAGTCAATATGGATGTCCTCGGTTCCGCTATTGATCATTGATCAGAAAGTGTTCCGTTCATGTCTATACTTCACCGAACCTACAGGGTCACATGCTTAAGGGTTTTCTATCTGCTGAATACTAGACAGGGAGTCTGAGAGAAAGTCACCGAAGAAGTTTCGAAGACAACGGAAAGGTTCTAGAGAGAACACCAGAAAAGTTTCGGTAAAACTAAAAACTTGTTTCAGAGTAAACCATTAAGCCAAAAAGGTTTCGACACGCGCCAGGAACTTTTTGGAGGTTGCCAGATTGTTCTGGTAACACTACAACAAAATTGACATATTGTGACGAAAATCCTCGTGACGATGGTCGAGAATGTCACATAAATTCCTAATGTGTGATGTTGTCGTAGGTGACATCACCAATTACCACAAACCGGTGACGGTGACCGTCACCGAATTTCCTAGACCTTTTAGCACACCTGGCTCCCAAGTTTTGTGACATTTTAGTAATTTTCATGACAAGCCCGCTAGAGTCACCGAATACTACAAATGTGTGAAGACCAATTTTGTCATGTTATGTATAGTAGTCAGACTCGCCATAGCTAGTTCTTGGGTAATTGAGTTATTGTACCCATGCGTCAATGTTAGCAATGGGACTTGCCACAGTTTTTTCAAAGGCTGTTGAGTGTTGTATTTTTTTGATATAATATAAATAGGAAGTGGGCATGGAAATACTTATAATAATTAAAGGTAAAACTTATTTTGTTCTTTCTAATATAAATAGGTAGTGGTTGGGAAAAACTTGAACCGAGCGTCCGTGAGCTGATGTTTATCTAAAAAATGAAAATAAGGGAGCCAAGAGGAAATGAGTGAACATTATTTAACTATAATGTAATAAATATTTAGTGGGTATGCAAAAAAACCTTCAATGGTGCACTCGTGAGCTAATGCTGTTACATTTCTATCTCAAAAGTGAAAATGGAAATATTAGAGTCGATGGGATATTTTAAATTCTTATCAACCACCTTTTAAAATGATGGCACACCAAAAAGTCAGAACCACGAAGCAAAAAAAGAAAAACAGAATTCAACTCCAAGCACGGGACAGCTAATTTGGCACTAGGTCTCACGCCCACGCTCTGTGCCTCCAAATAAAACCACAGCCCAAAAAATCCCCAAATACACATGTACCGACTCGCACCTGACTCAAATCTCATCTCACCAGCGGCGCCCCCAAATCACTCGCCGCCAGCCGCGCCACCCAAATTCCCTCCCTGCCTCCGCCCTCTAGTTCGCCGCCACCCTGTTTGTCTGCTTCCCCGTCCCCAGCCACCACTACACCGACGCCGACCTGTCCCATTTGCTGCCTGGTCCGACCTCCATGCTACCTCCACTGCCACTTCATAGATGTCTTGTCGACCATCGCCCAGTTCATCTCTGGCGCCTTCCCCAATTTCGTTTCTCACCGCATGCCTCACCAAGATTTGGATGCTGCCTCACCACCCCTCCATCACTCACTACTTGAGATGTAGATGGTGATTTACAAGATTGGTTTCGTCCAACGACCAACAAGACAGCGACGGCGGGAGATACCAGGTTTGGGAGAGGCAACCCGATGATGCAGATAGGCTAGTAGATGGGTCGGAAACTCTGCAAGGAACCCGGCTACATCACCGTTAGATCTGCTCCCCTTCAACTACTCGAGGGTAATATTTAGCTGCTTCCTTTTTCTTCCATAATTTCCTGATGTAATATTTGTGGTCTGGAATTTGATTCTTCTAACCACCTATTTGAGATCTCCTTTTCCTAGTTGCAGTTCATCTAGATCAGGAGTAAGATCAATGTCCTTTACTCTTATCAAAGGTATGTTCCGAACTGTCTCTAAATTTCTACTTCAAGATTATGCAATCTCCAGCATGCTCAAGAACATCTAATATGTGACTAGACTCTACGTTCAGAGTATTAACAGTGAAACTGTACTAAGAATAGCCTTTTATTAGTAGCTATACACAAGAAGTCAATATTCTGTGATAACAATTAACAAGGTAAAGATATGTCAAGGGCTTGTATCATGGGCCATACTGTAGTTGCTAGCTGCTAAAAAATCTATATACTAAAAGGTTCATTCAGATGCTAATACTGCTCAGTGGAAGAGAAAATGTTTATGTTGTTCTGTAATATTTTTTCTCCATGTGAACACTTGTCAGTATATTGTTTCTCTTCTGTTTTATTCCCCTATAAAGCAGGCGCATTAATCGACTGCTCACCGTAGGTAGCAGGGCTTGGTTTGCAATATCAATATAATCTTATCGACCTTGCTTTGTTGGTAAAGTCTGAAGCTTAAACTTTGTACTACTTGCTTGTTGCTTCTCCACTTTCTGTTTTCTTACAGTCCAGTCTTTGATAATTCCATACCTGGTTGTGTATACCTAACATTTAAGCTCATCGTGTCCTTCCTTTGTGCATAACTTGCATTTTTTTTGTTATATTTAGATTGAGGAAGCAACGTACAACTACAGTGCAAGTACACAATTAGCTGTAGTTGCTAGGGAAGGTGAGTAAGCACACAACTGATTAAAATAGTGTAGACAGTACTAGTACTAGTTGCTTATGGCACGTATTTGTACATAAGGTTATGAACGGCCAAATTCATAGCATGTCTGGATCAATTCAGAGATGAGAAAACACACAGTTAATAGGAATAATGTGGCATGTAGTTGTTGGGTGATGACCTCTAGATATTGCATTATTCTGAGATTGTTCATTATAATGGATGAATGGATGTCACTCCTTACTAAAGAAACATTTTTGTGTTTTGGTCTGTGATTTTTAGTACATTACCGATCGGTTTTCATAGTGATGTGCTGATCTAAACTTTTGTAGTAACCTAGTCATTCACATGCTACTTAAAACTTTAAGTAGCACACTAGTTAAAAGTGCAGCAGCGATCGATGTAAATTTTTTTGACTGACAATTTTTATACAAGTTTGTGTCTCCTTGTTTTGCCAAACTAATATACCATTCTATTGGCCCATCTGCATACCTGCAAATCTAGTTAATAATGTACTCAGCTTCGTAATTGGATAGATTGTGTGCTTCTTAGTGGTACTGTTATACGTTTTTATCTTGCATGTTTTCATCTCATTAAGATGCAACATGCTATTGTGTTTCCTCAGTTTATAGGCATTGGGGGGAGTTAGCCGTGAGACTTGAAGCACAAGACAAAG
Organism: Triticum aestivum; assembly: GCF_018294505.1. Lineage (NCBI taxonomy): Eukaryota > Viridiplantae > Streptophyta > Magnoliopsida > Poales > Poaceae > Triticum > Triticum aestivum. The sequence goes on along the minus strand of NC_057806.1, from coordinate 503,088,306 downwards.
CATTTGATATTGATGCAAAGGAAGCATCAAGAAGAATTGGAAGCTGTGAAGAAGAGCCAACAAAAGAAGAATGAAGCTTGGGAAAAGAAGCAACATAATACAGATAACCTGATTGGTTTTCTCTTAAGGGCTCAAGCAACTCAGCAAGAATTCATTGTCTTCTGTCGTGTCAAACTTGAGTCGGTGTTATTTTTATTGTCATTTCTATTTAGAGGATAATTTGGCTTAGAGATTGAATATATAATATAATTTGTCTTGCGTTTCATAATGTGATTGGGCTCACAATTTATTTATATAATGTGATGTGATGTGAATTAAATACTTACTGTGATATGCATTTGCAATATAGTGGATCTGATAATTCATTGCAAATTATTCAAAATATAGTAAATGTATTTTGAAGATGTCATTTTCATCTATAATGAAAGTAGTGATGCTAGTGTTGGGGTAATCTGTGTGGGTGTTTATATGACATAAAGTCGGTAATGTTGCTCCATCATTGAATATCGTACGATATGGCATCTTTGCTCCTAACTTGTGACATTAATCCACCGTCATAGAAATAACAAGTTGTTGACGTTCTAGAGAACGTCGCGGAAGGTCCCATTTTAGTGACATTATTTCGTGCGCGCCGTCACGAGGAGTAATCTGTGACGGGGATTCCGTGATGATGCTTGTGACGCCCATAAAATGTCACTCAGGTGTAATTTGTGATATTATTAGCTTTTTGATGACATTTTTTGGCCCGTCATAGTAGGCCTAATCTCTTGTAGTGTAACTTTTGGATTTTTTCTGCAGATATTAACCGGAAATGTTCCAGAGCTGCCGAAAATGCTTTGGTAGCTTTTCACCGATGAAAATCATTGGTCCGAAATTGTTCCAGAATGCGTCCAGAATTATTTTAGTGTGTACTGGAAATTTTCTAGACCTACAGAAAAAGTTTCAGATTTAACCGTTGCTTTTGGAAAGCCACCTTTTTGGGATTTTCCCAAAAGATCTAGGGATGACATGGAAGGGTGGGAACCCCCTTTTAGGGGGGCCACAAGTGGTGGACGTCCAAGGGGAGCTCCTCCATGGAGCGCCACTTGCCTCCCCAATATGCCCTTTATGTGGGACATAAAGCATAGGCATGTTGGGGTTTTCATGGGCCACTCTACCCCTTGGGTTTTCCTATAAATAGAGGTGGAGAGGAGCTCGCCGCACTCACTACTTACTCTCATACAAATGCCATGCATGATCTGGCTTTCTCTCTCCCTTCCATTGAAATAGTTTCATACAGTTGAAAGGTTGGCTGGGTTCCGGTGGGAACTAGTTCTGGACGGCGAAACCCTGCCGGATAGTGATACATCTCCAATGTATCTATAATTTATGAAGTATTCATGTTGTTATATTATCATTCTTGGGTGTTTTACAATAATTTTATAGCAACTTTATATCATTTTTTGGGACTAACCTACTGACCCAGTGCCCAGTGCCAGTTGCTGTTTTTTACATCGCAGGAAATCAATATCAAACGGAGTCCAAACACTGTGAAACTTTGTGTGGATTTTTATGATTATGAAATCTGGCAAATGGACGTCAAAACTGCATTCCTTAATGGATTTCTCAAAGAAGAGTTGTATATGATGCAACCAGAACGTTTTGTCTATCCTAAAGATGCTAACAAAGTGTGCAAGTGATACATCTCCAACATATCTATAATTTATGAAGTATTCATGCTGTTTTATTATCATTCTTGGATGTTTTACAATCATTTTATAACAACTTTATATCATTTTTGGGACTAACCTATTGACCCAGTGCCCAGTGCCAGTTGCTGTTTTTTGCTTGTTTTCTACATCGCAGGAAATCAATATCAAATGGAGTCCAAAGACCGCAAAACTTTGTGTGGATTTTTTATGGACCAGAACACCCAGGATGGGCCAGAGCAGCACCTGGGGGGTGCCCCTAGAGGGGCACAACCCACCAGGGCGCGCCCAGGTGGGTTGTGCCCACCTCGATGGCCTCCCACACCCCCTCTTTACCCTATAAATTCTCAAATATTTCGAAAACCCTTGGAGTTAACCTAGATCAGAAGTTCCGCCGCCGCAAGGCTCTGTAGCCACCGAAAACCAATCTAGACCCCGTTCTGGCACCCCGCCGAAGGGGGGAATCATCTCTGATGGCCATCTTCATCATGCCAGCGGCCACCACGATGAGAAGGGAGTAGTCCACCCTCAGGGCTGAGGGTTTGTACCAGTAGCTATGTGTTTAATCTCTCTATATTTCTCTCTCTCGTGTTCTTGAGATGTCACGATCTTGATGTATCGCGGGCTTTGTTAATATAATCGGATCATATGGTGTTTCCCCCTCTCCATCTTGTTGTGAATTGAGTTTTCCCTTTGAGATTTTGTTGTTATCGGATTGAATACTTTTATGGATTTGAGAGCACTTGATATATGCAATTGAATATTCGTGGTGACAATGGGGTATCGTATTGATTCACTTGATATATGTTTTGGCACTTAGCTCGCGGATTCCCGAGGTGACATTGGGGTAATCTATGCATAGGGGTTGATGCATGTTCTTGTCTTTGTTTCTCCGGTAGAAATCTTGGGGCACTCTTTGAAGTTCTTCGTGTTGGATTGAATATTATGAATCTGGATTTGCTTTGGTGTTATTTTAGTACGAACTCTTGGTTAGATCGATCGGAAAGAATAGCTTCGTGTTATTTTAGTACTAAATCTAGGATAGATTGATCGGAAAGAATAGCTTTGAGGTGGTTTCGTACCCTACAAACAATTTTGTCTTATGTTCTCCGCTAGATAGGAACTTTGGAGTGATTCTTCGTTGCATGTTGAGGGACGGTTACATGATCCAATTATATTAGCATTGTTGGGAGATTGCACTAGCGAAAGTATGGACCCTAGGCCTCATTTTCAAGCATTGCAATACCATTTTTGTGCCCTTTTACTATTTGCTACCTTGCTATTTTTATTTATCCAGATTATAAAAATATATTTCTACCATCAATATTACACTTTTATCACCATCTCTTCGCCGAACTAGTGCACCTACACAAATTACCATTGTATTTGTTGTGTTGGGGACACAAGAGATTTCTTGTATTTGATTGCAAGGTTGTTTGAGAGAGTCCACCTTCATCCTACTCCTCCCACGGATTGATAAACCTTAGGTCATCGACTTGAGGGAAAATTGCTACTGTCTTACAAAACTCTGCACTTGGAGGCCCAACACGAGTCTACAAGAATAAAGTTGTGTACTAGACATCAGATAGCTGACACCATATGTGTGCAACCTGATAGAGAGGTCATAGTTTCGATCTTAGTTCAAGAGTGCCTCCTGGAGGGCTATCCGAGTGACCATATGAGATTCTGAGAGTGCCTCCCGAAGGGCTCTTCATGACACCGTCCGAGGGACTGTTTGACCGCCTCCCAAAGGACTGTCCGAGGAGCTGACGGAGAGAACATCCTCGCGGTTGGGAAGTTGTAAATCCTAGTTGTGGGGATCTGCACCGACGATCTACATCGAATCTACTTCCTCTATGCTTCGAGTCGGCAATGATCAGATCAAAAACCTTGTATGCATCTCCATAGTGATCCTAGGCGTGCTACCAGTACCGATTTTTTTTGTTTTCTGTCGCGTTCTCCTTTAGTGGCATCATGAGCCGTGCTATGCGTAGATGTAGTTTGCGATCTATAATACATAGAGATGTATGGGTATTGCATAATATATTTTTGTAGTAGATGAGATCTATTGCTGAAAATTATTTATGTGGGTAGCAGATGAAATCTGTTACCCGATGTTGTTGTTGCTTCCCTGAAATTTGCGTATTTCTGATCTTGATAATGACATGGTGGATGATAACCCACAAGTATAGGGGATCAATTGTAGCTTTTTTGATAAATAGGAGTGTCGAAATCAACGAGGAGCTAAAGGTAGAATTTATATTCTCTTCAAGTTCTATCGACCACTGATACAACTCTATGCACACTTAACTTTTGCTTTATTAAAACAAGTATGGAACTAGAAGTATTTTGTAGGTGTAAAGAGATAGGTTTGCAAGATAATAAAGAATGTGAAAATAAAAATTATGTGATGTTATAATAAAAGTACAATTAAATTAGTATAGCAAGTGTGGAAAAGTGATGGTAGGATTTGCGAAATTGTCCCTAGGAAATTGGCTAAGTTTACTAGACCGATGTCAAGTTTTTATGTGGGAGAGGCCATTGCTAGCATGTCATCCCTTACTTGAAATTCTATGCACTTATGTGTGACGCACCGGAACCAACGCTCCAGACGCCTTCAATGTTTTGTGTGTAGCCGCGTTATTTAATTGTTTGCTCCATTTCATTTTTGCATTACATCATGTCATCATGCCATTAAATTTTATCAACCCAAATGTGAGATATACTCGGGCCCTCTCGGTGTAACGGTATCCATCATCGTCTAGCCAGACACCTTGTGATTTGATCACTGGGATACCGGAACATGGAAACGAGAGAAGAGAACAAAACCGGTAACGAGGTAACTTGCATGGTGGACAAAGTGTTAGCCCACGGGAATGCAATAAATCTCACCTTGGGTATTTGTGACATATCGCGAAGCAACGGGAATGTCTCACAGCAACTGGAGGTTCACTCGAATATTTCATTCGTGTGGGTATAGGGATCAATATGGGTGTCCATGGCTCCGATGTTGATCATTGATCAGAAGGGGTTCCAGGTCATGTCTATACTTCACCGAACCTATAGGGTCACATGCTTAAGGGTCATCTATCTGCTGAATACTAGACAGGGAGTCTGAGAGAAAGTCACCGGAAAAGTTTCGGAGACAACGGAAGAGTTCTGGAGAGAGAACACCAAAAGAGTTTCGGTAAAACCAAAAAGTTGTTTCGGAATATATTATTAGGTCAAAATGGTTTCGGCACTCGCCTGGAAATTCTTAGAGGGCCCCAGAATTGGTCTGGGAACTTTTGGGAATTTTCAGAGAGAAAAACCGAAAATGTTCCGGAGCTGCCGTAACCGTCGTTGTTGCTTTTCACTGATAAAAATCACCACACCGGAAATGTTTCGGATCATTCCCATAATAATTTTAGAGGGCGCCGGAAATGTTCTGGGACCTTCCAAAATTTTTCAGAAAAAAATGTTTCGCGGAAAACATCTTGTCTCAGCACGAGGGGACAAGATCCCACGAATCGGGGGTCACATGTTTAGTGGCTTTTTGTCTAAGGATTACCCATGTTTCTAGGAGACATGTTGGTGGCTTGTTGCCCCCCCCCCCATGGGAGGGGGCAAGGTTGTGGCTGGCCAAGGGGGTGCCTCCATGGTGTCCCCTTGGTGCCCCACTTGAGTTACCATTTCACCCTTCATGTGGGACATGTAGCATGGGTGTTTTGGTATTTCCTCCACCACCCCACCCCTTGCCTTGGCCTATAAAAGGAGGAGAAGGGGCTGCCATTCTCCTCATCCCTTGCTCTCATACACAGGACATGCATTATCTGGCTTCTTCTCTCCCTCCCACGTAAAGAGTTTTGTAGAACCATAAGGTTGTCTGGGTTCCGGCAGGAACTAGTTCTGGACGGCAAAGCCCTGCCGGATAGCTGACACCGTATGTGTGCAACCCCGTAGAGAGGTCATAGTTTCGGTATTTTTCCTGAGGGGCTGTTAGAGTGTCCTCCTAAAGGGCTGTTCGAGTCTCCGTTTGAGTTTCGAGGGTCCTCCCGAAGGGCTGTCCGTGACATCGTCCAGGGGACTGTCCGACCGCCTCCCGAAGGGCTATCCGGCGAGGGAGTACATCCTCGCGGTTGGGAGGTTGTAAATCCTAGCTGCGGGAATCTGCACCAACGATCTCCACCGACTCTTCTTCCACTGCGCTTTGAGTCGGTACGGAACAGATCAAACCTTGTATGTAGTCTCCATAGTGGTCCTGGGCGTGCTCGCTATACCAAAAAAATTTGTTTTCTGTCGTGTTCCCCTACAATGGAATCAAGAGTCGTGCTATGCGTAGATGCAGGTTACGATCTAGAATACATGGAGATGTATGGGTATTGCATAATATAATTTTGGAGTAGATGAGATCTATTGCTGAAAATTATTTATGCGGGTGACAGATGAAATATGTTACCCGGCGTTCTTGTTGCTTCCCTAGAATTTGCGTTTTCTCAATCTCGAGACAGCATGGTGGAATTTGACAAAGTTCTGGCAATCCGTGATCCTGATTGATCATGGAAGTGCTATCAGTTCTTTGGGTTCTACTGTAGTCAAAAGAAAGATGAAATTCGCAGATGAAAGGGCATTGCAGATATGATCTGCACGGGGGTCATGCGTATGACGAAGTTTAGTATGGGGCTCGAGATTTAATTATCTCGTGTTTCATACACCCCGAGATGTTAGTCTAGCAACTTGAATAATCATGCTTGATGATAAAACGTTGGTAGTTGCGGTTTAAGTCAAAACCTTAGAAGCCACGTAAAATAAAATTTTGCATAAACCGATTAGAGGCGTCTAACTTGGTTTTGCAGGATGTGCATGTGATGTGGTATAGCAATGCTCATATTCAATTTGATTATGTATGAGATGACTATATGATGTAATTAACATGACCTGCGTGTCATGATTCGGCATGATGGCTAGAGCCATATGATTGCACTTTAATGACCTGCATGTCAACCTTAAATAATGCATTTATTTTATCCGCTATGGAGATAGCAATATTATCTGGTGCATCGACAAGGTGGTGGCAATCTTCGCAAAGGTGAACACCGACGCGAATGCCGGAGACGAAGAAATACTTGACTTCTCTGTCAGAAGAGGCTATACCATATCATGCCATTATGAATTGCCTGGGATGTTTATCCCTTTTGATGCACCCTTCTTGATTGCGCGGTAGTCGCTTTTATTAGGGTGATCTCTCACTTAAAATATCAAGTAGTTAGTGTTCTCCCAAGTGCAGCACCATCACAACACCTATCCTTTCGGGGTGTGCCATGGATGCATGGGTACGAACGATTGGAGAAATGTAAGGCGGGTGAGGAAAGACCTCGCAACAAGATCACTTGGTTGTCTTGACGTTCATGGCAGGATCGTCCTGAGCTCGGAACACATGCATTGAAAGATGAACAAGAGTCACATAGAGATGTGATTGGCAAGTTGGCCTACCAACTGAATATTCATCATGAGATGATGATTCTATGATGTTGAATTGATATTTGGATCTTGAATCACTCAAAATCAATTTTGAGAGATATTGATTTGAGTGGGAGCACACTTTAGAATAAAAATGTTTATTCACTAGTGCAAATTTCATTATTAACAAAGTCTAAGTGAAACTTGTGTTTTCCGTTGTAGATCAAATGGCTCACAACACCGCGTTCAACTTAGGCCCAATGTTAGAGAAAGAGAAGTTAGCTACGACTAGAAACAACTATGCGGACTGGGTCCATAACCTGAGGATTGTCCTCAGGAGCGCTAAGAAATTGTACGTGCTTGAAACTGCTCTTCCAGCTAAACCAGCGGCAGAGGCCCCAGAAGATGAACAAAATGTCTGGGCCACTAAGGATGATGATCACAACTTAGTGCAGTGCCTTATGCTAGCTTGCATGAGTCCAGGGCTTCAAAAACGTTTTGAATTCCATAAACCCCGTGATATGATCCGGGAATTGGATGCTCTATACAAGGAAACCGCAAAGTTTGAACGATTTGATATCATGAAGGCTTTGATGGAATGCAAGATGGCTGAGGGTAGTTCAGTTGGCGAACACGTGGTCAAAATGATTGGCTATTTGAAAGGCTTAAAACCCTGGAATTTCCACTTCCACCTGGCCATATGATGGACATGTTGCTTTCTTCACTCCCCCGTCTTACGACGGTTTTGTCATGAACTGGAACATGACAGGGATGGAGAAGACACCGGAAGAGGTGCTCGCCATGCTGAAAAATACAGAAGGAGGACTGCGGAAAAATCGCAAGCAAGTGTTGCTTGTGAATAAAACCTCCTGTTTCAAAAAGAAAGGCAAGCCAAAGAAGGGCAAGGGCGCCGGTAAGACTGGCTCCCAAAGCAACTCTAAGGGCGGAGCCAAGAATGAAACTGAGTGCTTCTACTGCAAGGGCACATGACACTGGAAGAGAAACTGCAAGAAGTATCTGGAAGATAAGAAGACCGGGAAACCCAGAAAAGGTATAATTGTTATACAGGTTAATGTCATTGACGTTTTGCTTGCTAGCGAAAATTCTAAGTCTTGGGTATTTGATACCAGATCGGTTTCTCACATTTGCAACTCGATACAAGGGCTTCAGAAGGTGCGCAAGCTGGCAAAGAATGAAGTCGTAATGCGCGTCGGGAATGGCACTGGGATCGCCGCTCAAGCCGTCGGCATTATGCCTCTACGTCTCCCTTCAGGATTTATCTTAGAACTAAGTAACTGTTATTTTGTTCCACTGTTGTGTAGAAACATTATCTCCGGATCATGTTTAGTACACGATGGGTATTCGTACAAGTCTGAGAACAATGGTTGTTCACTTTATTGTAAGGATATGTTTTATGGATTTGCACCCATTGTTGGGGGCCTTTTCATACTAAATCTTGAATGTGAAAATGATGTCTTTAACGTGAATGCCAAATTCCTTAAGAAGGCTGATACCACCACCACTTACTTGTGGCACTGTCGGCTTGGCCACATCGGAAAGAAATGCATGCAAAGACTCTAGAGAGATGGAGTTTTACTGTCCTTTGATTTTGAATCATTTGACACATGTGAAGCTTGTCTGATGGGGAAAATGACCAAGACGCCGTTCACGGGTCATCCTGAACGGGTGGATGAATTATTGGAAATAATACATAGTGATGTATGTGGTCCAATGAGTACAACCGCACGGGGTGGGTATTTCTACTTCGTGACTTTTACTGATGATTTAAGTCGGTATGGCTATATCTACTTAATGAAGCATAAGTAGGAAACCTTTGAAAAGTTCAAAGAATTTCAGAATGAGGTCGAAAATCATCGTAACAAAAGGATTAAGTTTCTGCGATCTGATCGCGGAGGCGAATATCTTAGTCATGAGTTTGGCCAACATCTGAGTGACCGTGGAATCGTTTCATAGCTTACGCCTCCCGGAACTCCACAGAGAAACGGAGTATCGGGAAGGCGTAACCGAACCCTATTGGACATGGTAAGGTCGATGATGTCTCTTATAGATCTGCCGATATCTTTTTGGGGTCATGCACTAGAAACTGCCGCTCACACACTAAATAGAGCACCGTCTAAGTGTGTTAAGACGACACCACATGAGATGTGGAATGGGAAGAAACCCAGTTTGTCGCATCTTAAAATTTGGGGATGTGAGGTACATGTAAAATGTTTACAACCTACCAAACTCGATCCCAGATCAGACAAGTGTAACTTTGTAGGTTATCCACAAGAAGCAATTGGGTATTCCTTCTACCTACCCTCCGAGCACAAAGTGTTTGTCGCTAAAAGCGGAGTCTTTCTTGAGAAAGAATTTCTCGCCAAAGAATTAAGTGGGTGGACAGTACAACTTGATGAGATTGGTGAATCTTCGGCAGCTGTTGATATGGCTAAGGAACCGGAAGAAATTCTGCTAATTATCCCTGCAACTGAGCCGGAAGTTGTCGCATATGATGCGGAGACTTCAGATAATGTTGTAACTGAACGTGCAGATCAGGTAGGGCTATCCAGCCACCTGAGTGGTTTCATAACGAAATCTTCATTCTTGAAGACGATGAACCTGCACAATACAAGGAAGCGATGGCGGGGCCCAGCTCAAAAGAATGGCACAAGGCCATGAGATCCGAAATGGAATCCATGTACAAAAACTAAGTTTGGAACTTGGAAGAACTTCCAGAATGCATAAAGCCGATTGGTTGTAAATGGATTTTCAAAATAAAGACGGAGGCGGATGGTAACATTACTATCCACAATGCTAGACTTGTCGCGAAAGGGTTCACTCAAGTTCCAGGAGTGGACTACGATGAGACTTTCTCGCCCGTAGCTATGCTTAGGTCTATTCGGATATTGCTAGCAATTGCTGCTTATTTCGACTATGAAATATGGCAGATGGATGTCAAAACGGCTTTCCTAAATGGAAACCTCAAAGAGGATGTATACATGATACAGCTAGAAGGTTTTGTCATTCATGAGGATGCTGGAAAGGTATGCAAACTTCAGAAAGCCATTTATGGTCTGAAGCAAGCATCAAGGAGCTGGAACATTTGTTTTGATGAAGTGGTCAAAGAGTTTGGCTTCATCAGGAATGACGAAGAATCTTGTGTTTACAAGAAGTTTAGTGGGAGCGCAAAAGCATTTCTAATCTTGTATGTGGATGACATCTTATTGATTGGAAATGACGTGAATTTTCTTAGTGAAATAAAAGACTCATTGAAAAAGAGGTTTTCAATGAAAGACTTAGGCGAAGCGGCATATGTATTGGGCATCAGAATCTATAGAGATAGATCAAAACGCCTGATAGCACTTAGCCAAAGCACATACATTGACAAGGTGTTGAAAAGGTTCAACATGGAGAACTCCAAGAAAGGCCTACTCCCCATGTCACCTGGCACGGTGCTTTGCAAGAATCAGAGTCCTCAGACTCTGGATGAGCGAGTACAAATGAATGATGTTCCATATTCCTCGGCAGTTGGTTCTATTATGTATGCCATGCTATGTACAAGACCAGATGTTTCCTATGTGCTAAGTGTTAGCAGCCGGTACCAAAGTGATCCAGGGTTGGAACACTGGGCCGCAGTCAAGGGTATTCTTAAGTACCTCAGAAGGACCAAGGATTTACTCCTTGTGTATGGGGGTGATGAAGAGCTCATTGTAAGTGGTTACATTGATGCAGGCTTCATGAATGACCCAGATGACTTCAAATCTCAATCAGGCTATGTTTTCATATTGAACGACGGTGCAGTTGATTGGAAAAGTTCCAAACAAAAGACTGTGGCGGATTCTACGACAGAGGCGGAGTATGTTGCCGCTTCGGAAGCCTCCAAGGAGGCGGTATGGATCAAGCAATTTCTTGAAGACCTTGGTGTGGTTCCAAGTGCTCTGGACCTGGTAGAGATCTATTGTGATAATAGTGGCGCTGTGGCTCAGGCAAGGGAGCCAAGTTCGCACCATAAGACAAGACATATTCAACGCAAATATAAACTCATTCGACATCATGTCGAAGAGGGTTTAGTGAAAGTACGCAAGGTTCACAGGGATCTGAATGTGTCAGATCCGATGACGAAGCCTCTACCACGAGCAAAGCATGAGCAACACCGAATAGCCATTGGTGTTAGGGAAGCCATGTAACTTGATTATGACTCTAGTGCAAGTGGGAGTCTGTAGGAGATATGCCCTAGAGGCAGTAATAACAGTTATTTTGTATCTCCTGGTTTGTAATGAAGGTATATGTTCCATGCTATAACTGCAATGATTCTCGAGTCTGCAAATAAAACGAGGCTTGGAGGGAAACTCATGTGCACGTGTGGGATAATAAATGGTAAAATGTATTCCTAGTCAAGCCTCTATGACTGGCTCAAGTATTGCATGATGATCCTGTTTTCCTTATCATGGGCATGACTATGCCGGCAATTTTGAGGGCACAATTGTTAGTAGAACACATGTGTTGAATCGACCCAATATGATGTTATGCTGTCAGATACTTTCGTCACAAGTTAATGGTTAATAACACAGGGAAGTAAATGTTTGCATAATTCCTCAGACCATGAGAGTATCGAGTTTCTTCGTACTTTCTTCGTGAACTTTGGGGTTTGTTAAACGTAATCCGTAACTGGGTGACTATTACGGCGGATTACGGGTTCACGGAAAAGTATGGCAAGTAACGAGATAGCTCAAGATTGGGATTTGCTCCTCCGACGATGGAGAGATATTGTGATTTGATCACTGGGATGCCGGAACATGGAAACGAGAAAAGACAACAAAACTGGTAACGAGGTAACTTGCATGGTGGACAAAGTGTTGGCCCATGGGAATGCAATAAATCTCACCTCGGGTATTTGTGACATATTGCGAAGCAACAGGAATAGCTCACAACACCTGGAGGTTCACTCGAATATTTCATTCGTGTGGGTATAGGGGTCAATATGGGTGTCCACGGCTTTGATGTTGAACATTGATCGGAAGGGGTTCCAGGTCATGTCTACACTTCACCGAACCTATAGGGTCACATGCTTAAGGGTCATCTATCTGCCGAATACTAGACAGGGAGTATGAGAGAAAGTCACCGAAAAAGTTTCGGAGACAACGGAAGAGTTTCGGAGAGAGAACACCAAATGAGTTTCGGTAAAACCGAAAAGTTGTTTCAGAATATATTATTAGGTCAAAATGGTTTCGGCACTTGCCTGGAAATTCTTAGAGGGCCCCAGAATTGGTTTGGGAATTTTCGGAGAGAAAAACCGAAAATGTTCCGGAGCTGCCGTAACCGCCGTTGTTGCTTTTCGCTGATAAAAATCACCACACCAGAAATGTTTTGGATCATGCCCAGAATAATTTTAGAGGGTGCCAGAAATGTTCTGGGACCTTCTGGAATTTTTTAGAAAAAATGTTTCATGAAAAACATCTTGTCTCAGCACGAGGGGACAAGATCCCATGAATTGGGGGTTACATGTTTGGTGGCTTTTTGTCTAGGAAGCACCCATGTTTCTAGGAGACATGTTGGTGGCTTGTTCCCCCCCCCCCCAATGGGAGGGGGGAAGTTTGTGGCTGGCCAAGGGGGTGCCTCCATGGTGTCCCCTTGGTGCCACACTTGAGTTACCATTTCACCCTTCACGTGGGACATGTAGCATGGGTGTTTTGGTATTTCCTCCACCACCCCACCCCTTGCCTTGGCCTATAAAAGGAGGAGAAGGGGCTGCCATTCTCCTCATCCCTTGCTCTCATACACATGACATGCATTATCTGGCTTCTTCTCTCCCTCCCACGAAAAGAGTTTCGTAGAGCCGTAAGGTTGTCTGGGTTCCGGCAGGAACTAATTCTGGACGGCGAAGCCCTGCCGGATAGCTGACACCGTATGTGTGCAACCCCGTAGAGAGGTTGTAGTTTCGGTCTTTTGCCCAAGGGGCTGTTCGAGTGTCCTCCCGAAGGGCTGTTCGAGTCTCCGTTCGAGTTTCGAGGGTCCTCCCGAAGGGCTGTCCGCGACATCATCCGGGGGACTGTCCGACCGCCTCCCGAAGGGCTGTCCAGCGAGGGAGTACATCCTCGCGGTTGGGAGGTTGAAAATCCTAGCTGCGGGGATCTGCACCAATGATCTCCACCGACTCTTCTTTCGCTGCGCTTCGAGTCGGTACGGAACAGATCAAACCTTGTATGCAGTCTCCATAGTGATCCTGGGCGTGCTCGCTATACCAAAAATTTTTGTTTTCTGTCGCGTTCCCCTACATTAGGGAGCTATTATAAAATATTCCATTAATTTGGAATTTAACCATAACACACGTGCAAAATAAATCCATGCATTTTCTGTGTCGAGTCGATCTCCAAACCTTGCTGATAATTGTTTCTCCATTTATTGAGGCTCCTCCAAAAATCTAAACATTTTTTGCCACACCAAAAACCTAGTCCAAATTCAAACCCATTTAAATGATATTCAAATGAGTGTGCCAACTTCTATTTTCTCGGACCAAGCATATTTTTGTGAGTCCAAGAAAATAACCCCCATTCCCAAATTCTTTCTCCAACCCTTTCTTTCTCTCATTTTTTTCTTTGCTATTTACTGTTTTTGGTAAATAAATAAGAAGTGGGAGATTAGAGAGAGAAGTGTTGGAAATATGCCCTAGAGGCAATAATAAAATGGTTCTTATTATATTTCCTAGTTCATGATAATTGTCTATTGTTCATGCTATAATTTTATTATCCGGAAATCGTGATACATGTGTGAATACATAGACCACAACATGTCCCTAGTGAGCCTCTAGTTGACTAGCTCGTTGATCAACAGATGGTCATGGTTTCCTGACTATGGACATTGGATGTCATTGATAACGGGATCACATCATTAAGGGAAAGATGTGATGGACAAGACCCAATCCTAAGCCTAGCACAAGATCGTGTAGTTCGTCTGCTAGAGCTTTTCTAATGTCAAGTATCTTTTCCTTAGACCATGAGATTGTGCAACTCCCGGATACTGTAGGAATACTTTGGGTGTTCCAAACGTCACAACGTAACTGGGTGGCTATAAAGGTGCACTACGGGTATCTCTGAAAGTGTCTGTTGGGTTGGCTTGAATCGAGACTGGGATTTGTCACTCTGTATGATGGAGAGGTATCTTTGGGCCCACTCGGTAAGACATCATCGTAATGAGCTCAATGTGACTAAAGGGTTGGTCACGGGATGATGTGTTACGGAACGAGTAAAGTGACTTGCCGGTAACGAGATTGAACGAGGTATTGGGATGCCGACGATCGAATCTCGGGCAAGTAACGTACCGATTGACAAAGGGAATTGTATACGGGATTGCTTGAATCCTCGACATCGTGGTTCATCCAATGAGATCATCGTGGAACATGTGGGAGCCAACATGGGTATCCAGATCCCGCTGTTGGTTATTGGCCGGAGAGTTGTCTCGGTCATGTCTGCATGGTTCCCGAACCCGTAGGGTCTACACACTTAAGGTTCGATGACGCTAGGGTTATTAGGAAGATTTGTATGTGATTAACGAATGTTGTTCAGAGTCCCGGATGAGATCCCGGACGTCACGGGGAGTTCCGTAATAGTCTGGAGGTGAAGATTTATATATGGGAAGTCATCATACGGTCACTGGAAATATTCGGGGGTATGCCGGTATTGTACTGGGACCACCGGAGGGGTTCCTGGGGTCCACCTGCCCCGGAGGGCCTTATGGGCTGTAGGTGAAAGGGAACCAGCCCCTAGTGGGCTGGGTGCCATCCCACCCTAGGGCCCATGCGCCTAGGGTTTGGGGGGAACCCTAAAGGGGGGCGCCACCCTTGCTTGGGGGGCAAGCCGCCTTCCCCTTGGCCGCCGCCCCCCTCTAGATCTCATCTAGAGGGGCCGGCCCCCTTCCCCCTTGTCCCTATAAATAGAGGGGAGAGGGGAGGGCTGCAGCACCACATCCAAGGCGTAGCCCCTCCCCTCCCCAACACCTCTCCTCCTCCGTGTGAGCTTGACGAAGCCCTGCCGGAGAACTGCCACTCCATCACCACCACGCCCTCGTGCTGCTGTTGGAGCCTTCTTTCTCAAACTCTCCCTCCTCCTTGTTGGATCAAGGCGCGGGAGACGTCACTGGGCTGCACATGTGTTGAACACGGAGGCACCGTTGTTCGGTGCTTAGATCGGATTCGACTGTGATCTGAATCGCTACGTGTACGACTCCTCCAACCGCATTCTTGCAACGCTTCCGACTCGCGATCTTCAAGGGTATGAAGATGCACTCCCTTCTCTCTCGTTGCTAGTTACTCCATAGATTGATCTTGGTGATGCGTAGAATTTTTTTTAATTTCTGCAACGATCCCCAACAGTGGCATCATGAGCTAGGTCTATGCGTAGTTTCTATGCACGAATAGAACACAAGTTGTTATGGACGTCGATTTTGTCAATTTACTTGCCGTTACTAGTCTTATCTTGATTCGGCGGCATCGTGGGATGAAGCGGCCCGGACCGACCTTACACGTATGCTTACGTGAGACTGGTTCCACCGACTGACATGCACTAGTTGCATAAGGTGGCTAGCGGGTGTCTGTCTCTCCCACTTTAGTCGGATCAGATTCAATGAAAAGGGTCCTTATGAAGGGTAAATAGAAATTGGCATATCACGTTGTGGTTTTGGCGTATGTAAGAAACGTTCTTGCTAGAAACCTATAGCAGCCACGTAAAAACTTGCAACAACAATTAGAGGACGTCTAACTTGTTCTTGCAGCATATGCCGTGTGATGTGATATGGCCAAAAGGATGTGATGAATGATATATGTGATGTATGAGATTGATCATGTTCTTGTAATAGGAATCACGACTTGCATGTCGATGAGTATGACAACCGGCAGGAGCCATAGGAGTTGTCTTAATTTATTTATGACCTGCGTGTCAACATAAACGTCATGTAATTACTTTACTTTATCGCTAACCGTTAGCCATAGTAGTAGAAGTAATAGTTGACGAGACAACTTCATGAAGACACGATGATGGAGATCATGATGATGGAGGTCATGGTGTCATGACGGTGACAATGATGATCATGGCGCCCCGAAGATGGAGATCAAAAGGAGCAAAATGATATTGGCCATATCATGTCACTATTTGATTGCATGTGATGTTTATCATGTTTTACATCTTATTTGCTTAGAACGACGGTAGCATAAATAAGATGATCCCTCGCAATAATTTCAAGAAATGTTCCCCCTAACTGTGCACCGTTGCTAAGGTCCGTTGTTCCGAAGCACCACGTGATGATCGGGTGTGATAGGTTCTAACATTCGCATACAACGGGTGTAAGCCAGATTTACACACGCAATACACTTAGGTTGACTTGACGAGCCTAGCATCTACAGACATGGCCTCGGAACACGGAAGACCGAAAGGTCGAACATGAGTCGTATAGAAGATACGATCAACATGAAGATGTTCACCGATGATGACTAGTCCGTCTCACGTGATGATCGGACACGGCCTAGTTGACTCGGATCCTGTATCACCTAGATGACTAGAGGGATGTCTATCTGAGTGGGAGTTCATTAAATAATTTGATTAGATGAACTTAATTATCATGAACATAGTCTAAAATTCTTTGCAATATGTCTTGTAGATCAAATGGCCCACGCTAATGTTGCCCTCAACTTCAACGCGTTCCTAGAGAAAACCAAGCTGAAAGACGATGGCAGCAACTACACGGACTGGGTCCGTAACCTGAGGATTATCCTCATAGCTGCCAGGAAAGCATATGTCCTTGATGCACCGCTAGGTGAAGCACCTGTTTTCCCAGTAGAACAAGACGTTATGAACGCCTGGCCGACGCGCAGTGATGATTACTCCCTGGTTTAGTGCGGCATGCTTTACAGCTTAGAACCGGGGCTCCAAAAGCATTTTGAGCAACACGGAGCATATGAGATGTTCCAAGAGCTAAAAATGGTTTTCCAAGCTCATGCCCGGGTCGAGAGATATGAAGTCTCCGACAAGTTCTACAGTTGTAAGATGGAGGAGAATAGTTCCGTCAGCGAGCACATACTCAAAATGTCTGGGTTGCACAACCGCTTGTCTCAGCTGGGAGTTAACCTCCCGGATGATGCGGTCGTTGACAGAATCCTTCAGTCGCTCCCACCTAGCTACAAGAGCTTTGTGATGAACTTCAATATGCAGGGGATGGAAAAGACCATTCCTGAGGTATATTCAATGCTGAAATCAGCGGAGGTGGAAATCAAAAAGGAACATCAAGTGTTGATGGTGAATAAAACCACTAAGTTCAAGAAAGGCAAGGGTAAAAAGAACTTCAAGAAGGACGGCAAGGGAGTTGCCGCGCCCGGTAAGCAAGCTGCCGGGAAGAAGACAAAGAATGGACCCAAGCCTGAGACTGAGTGCTTTTATTGCAAGGGAAACGGTCACTGGAAGCGGAACTGCCCCAAGTACTTAGCGGATAAGAAGGCCGGCAATGTCAAAGGTATATGTGATATACATGTTATTGATGTGTACCTAACCAGCGCTCGTAGTACCTCCTGGGTATTTGATACCGGTGCGGTTGCTCATATTTGTAACTCAAAACAGGAGCTGCGGAATAAACGGAGACTGGCGAAGGACGAGGTGACGATGCGCGTCGGGAATGGTTCCAAGGTCGATGTGATCGCCGTCGGCACGCTACCTCTACATTTACCTACGGGATTAGTTTTAAACCTCAATAATTGTTATTTAGTACCAGCTTTGAGCATGAACATTGTATCTGGATCTCGTTTAATGCGAGATGGCTACTCATTTAAATCTGAGAATAATGGTTGTTCTATTTATATGAGAGACATGTTTTATGGTCATGCCCCGCTGGTCAATGGTTTATTCTTATTTAATCTCGAACGTGATGTTACACATATTCATAGTGTGAATGCCAAAAGATGTAAGGTTGATAATGATAGTCCCACATACTTGTGGCACTGCCGCCTTGGTCACATTGGTGTCAAACGCATGAAGAAACTCCATGCAGATGGACTTTTGGAGTCTCTTGATTATGAATCATTTGACACGTGCGAACCATGCCTCATGGGCAAAATGACCAAGACTCCGTTCTCCGGAACAATGGAGCGAGCAACCAACTTATTGGAAATCATACATACTGATGTGTGCGGTCCAATGAGTGTTGAGGCTCGCGGAGGCTATCGTTATGTTCTCACCCTCACTGATGACTTGAGTAGATATGGGTATGTCTACTTAATGAAACACAAGTCTGAGACCTTTGAAAAGTTCAAGGAATTTCAGAGTGAGGTTGAGAATCAACGTGACAGGAAAATCAAGTTCTTACGATCAGATCGTGGGGGAGAATATTTGAGTCACGAATTTGGCACGCACTTAAGGAAATGCGGAATTGTTTCACAACTCACGCCGCCTGAAACACCTCAGCATAATGGTGTGTCCGAATGTCGTAATCGCACTCTATTGGATATGCTACGATCTATGATGTCTCTTACCAATCTACCGCTGTCATTTTGGGGTTATGCTATAGAGACTGCCGCATTCACTTTAAATAGGGCTCCGTCGAAATCCGTTGAGACGACACCGTATGAATTGTGGTTTGGTAAGAAACCTAAGCTGTCGTTTCTGAAAGTTTGGGGATGCGATGCTTATGTCAAGAAACTTCAACCTGAAAAGCTCGAACCCAAATCGGAAAAATGCGTCTTCATAGGATACCCTAAGGAAACATTGGGTATACCTTCTACCTTAGATCCGAAGGCAAGATCTTTGTTGCCAAGAATGGATCCTTTCTAGAGAAAGAGTTTCTCTCGAAAGAAGTAAGTGGGAGGAAAGTAGAACTTGATGAAGTATTGCCTCTTGAACCGGAGAGTGGCGCAGCTCAAGAAAATGTTTCTGAGGTGCCTGCACCGACTAGAGAGGAAGTTAATGATGATGATCATGAAACTTCAGATCAAGTTGCTACTGAACTTCGTAGGTCCACAAGGACACGTTCCGCACCAGAGTGGTACGGCAACCCTGTCCTGGAAATCATGTTGTTAGACAATGGTGAACCTTCGAACTATGAAGAAGCAATGGCGGGCCCAGATTCCGACAAATGGCTGGAAGCCATGAAATCCGAGATAGGATCCATGTATGAAAACGAAGTATGGACTTTGACTGACTTGCCCGATGATCGGCGAGCCATAGAAAATAAATGGATCTTTAAGAAGAAGACAGACGCGGATGGTAATGTGACCATCTATAAGGCTCGGCTTGTCGCTAAGGGTTATCGACAAGTTCAAGGGGTTGACTACGATGAGACTTTCTCACCCGTAGCGAAGCTGAAGTCCGTCCGAATCATGTTAGCAATTGCCGCATTCTATGATTATGAGATATGGCAAATGGACGTCAAAACGGCATTCCTTAATGGTTTCCTTAAGGAAGAATTGTATATGATGCAGCCAGAAGGTTTTGTCGATCCTAAGAATGCTGACAAGGTGTGCAAGCTCCAACGCTCAATCTATGGGCTGGTGCAAGCATCTCGGAGTTGGAACATTCGATTTGATGAGATGATCAAAGCGTTTGGGTTTACGCAGACTTATGGAGAAGCCTGTGTTTACAAGAAAGTGAGTGGGAGCTCTGTAGCATTTCTCATATTATATGTGGATGACATACTATTGATGGGAAATGATATAGAATTCTTGGAAAGCATAAAGGCCTACTTGAACAAGTGTTTTTCAATGAAGGATCTTGGAGAAGCTGCTTATATATTAGGCATCAAGATCTATAGAGATAGATCGAGACGCCTCATTGGTCTTTCACAAAGTACGTACCTTGACAAGATATTGAAGAAGTTCAATATGGATCAGTCCAAGAAGGGGTTCTTGCCTGTATTGCAAGGTATGAGATTGAGCACGGCTCAATGCCCGACCACGGCAGAAGATAGAGAAAAGATGAGTGTCGTCCCCTATGCCTCGGCCATAGGGTCTATTATGTATGCCATGCTGTGTACCAGACCTGATGTAAACCTTGCCGTAAGTTTGGTAGGAAGGTACCAAAGTAATCCCGGCATGGAACACTGGACAGCGGTCAAGAATATCCTGAAGTACCTGAAAAGGACTAAGGATATGTTTCTCGTTTATGGAGGTGACGAAGAGCTCGTCGTAAAGGGTTACGTCGATGCTAGCTTCGACACAGATCTGGATGACTCCAAGTCACAAACCAGATACGTGTATATTTGAATGGTGGGGCAGTCAGCTGGTGTAGTTGCAAGCAAAGCGTCGTGGCGGGATCTACATGTGAAGCGGAGTACATGGCAGCCTCGGAGGCAGCACAAGAAGCAATCTGGATGAAGGAGTTCATTACCGACCTAGGAGTTATTACCAATGCGTCAGGCCCGATGATTCTATTCTGTGACAACACTGGAGCTATTGCCCTTGCCAAGGAGCCCAGGTTTCACTGGAAGACCAGGCATATCAAGCGTCGCTTCAACTCCATTCGTGAAAATGTTCAAAATGGAGACATAGATATTTGTAAAGTGCATACAGACCTGAATGTCGCAGATCCGTTGACTAAACCTCTTCCTCAAGCAAAACATGATCAACACCAGAACTCTATGGGTGTTCGATTCATCACAATGTAACTAGATTATTGACTCTAGTGCAAGTGGGAGACTGTTGGAAATATGCCCTAGAGGCAATAATAAAATGGTTATTATTATATTTCCTTGTTCATGATAATTGTATATTGATCATGCTATAATTGTATTATCCAAAAATCGTGATACATGTGTGAATACATAGACCACAACATGTCCCTGGTGAGCCTCTAGTTGACTAGCTCGTTGATCAACAGATGGTCATGGTTTCCTGACTATGGACATTGGATGTCATTGATAACGGGATCACATCATTAAGGGGAAGATGTGATGGACAAGACCCAATCCTAAGCATAGCATAAGATCATGTAGTTCGTCTGCTAGAGCTTTTATAATGTCAAGTATCTTTTCCTTAGACCATGAGATTGTGCAACTCCCGGATACTGTAGGAATACTTTGGGTGTGCCAAACGTCACAACGTAACTGGGTGGCTATAAAGGTGCACTACGGGTATCTCCGAAAGTGTCTGTTGGGTTGGCATGTATCGAGACTGGGATTTGTCACTCCGTATGACAGAGATGTATCTCTGGGCCCACTCGGTAAGACATCATCATAATGAGCTCAATGTGACTAAAGGGTTGGTCACGGGATGATGTGTTACGGAACGAGTAAAGTAACTTGCCGATAACGAGATTGAACGAGGTATTGGGATACCGATGATCGAATCTCGGGCAAGTAACGTACCGATTGACAAAGGGAATTGTATACGGGATTGCTTGAATCCTCAACATCGTGGTTCATCCGATGAGATCATCGTGGAACATGTGGGAGCCAACATGGGTATCCAGATCCTGCTGTTGGTTATTGGCCGGAGAGTTGTCTCGGTCATGTATGCATGGTTCCCGAACCCGTAGGGTCTACACACTTAAGGTTCGATGACGCTAGGGTTATTAGGAAGATTTGTATGTGATTACCGAATGTTGTTCGGAGTCCCGGATGAGATGCCGGACGTCACGAGTAGTTCCGGAATAGTCCGGAGGTGAATACTTATATACGGGAAGTCATCCTACGGTCACCGGAAATATTCGGGGGTATGCCGGTATTGTACCGGGACCACCGGAGGGGTTCCGGGGGTCCACCTGCCCCGGAGGGCCTTATGGGCTGTAGGTGGAAGGGAACCAGCCCCTAGTGGGCTGGGCGCCATCCCACCCTAAGGCCCATGCGCCTAGGGTTTGGGGGGGAACCCTAAAGGGGGGCGCCACCCTTGCTTGGGGGCAAGCCCCCTTCCCCTTGGCCGCCCCCCCCCTCTAGATCTCATCTAGAGGGGCCGACCCCCTCCCCCCTTGTCCCTATAAATAGAGGGGCGAGGGGAGGTCTGCAGTACCACATCCAAGGCATAGCCCCTCCCCTCCCCAACACCTCTCATCCTCCGTGTGAGCTTGGCGAAGCCTTGCCGGAGAACTGCCACTCCATCACCACCACGCCGTCGTGCTGCTGTTGGAGCCTTCTTCCTCAACCTCTCTGACGGTGTCCTGGACTAGGGGGTACTCACCACGTCGTCTCCCGATCTATTAGATTAGGCCGAGGCCCCCCATGGCCGTATACTCATGGGCCAGTTCGGACGGCTGCCGCATACAAGGAAGATTCCACAAGACTTGACGATCAAGGCAAGGACTTCTCCCCACCGGCATATTCGGCTAGGACTCTTGTTATCCTAGGCCTCTGGTGCATTATATAAACCGAGGCCAGGCTAGTCGATAGAAGATACAACATACACATCAACAATCAAACCATAGGCTAGCTTCTAGGGTTTAGCCTCTCTGATCTCGTGGTAGATCTACTCTTGTACTACTCATATCATCAATATTAATCAAGCAGGACGTAGGGTTTTACCTCCATTGAGAGGGCCCGAACCTGGGTAAAACTTCGTGTCCCTTGCCTCCTGTTACCATCTGGCCTAGACACATAGTTCGGGACCCCCTACCTGAGATCCGCCGGTTTTGACACCGGCATTGGTGCTTTCATTGAGAGTTTCGCTATGTGATCGACAAAAGGATCGATGGCTCGCCTGCAAATCAACTGCGATTTCGGCGTCTTCGTCACCAGCTCGACTGGTCACCTTGGTTCGACCAAGAATTGCGCCCCGTGTTCAGAACACCATGTTCGGACGAGGGCCTTCATCAAACATCAACTCCGATCTCTATCAAGATCATGGAGGAATCATCCATGGAGCTCGAGGGCTCAACGTCAACATTGCCCTCAAGCGATCGTGCTGTTTTTTTGGACAGCGAACTCGTATATGCCTCCACCACCTCCTCGAGTATCGCTTTGACGATCGCTTTGGTAGAATTGTGCGGAATTGAGTCTATAACAACCCTGGAAAATTTCGTCGAGTTCCGATGGAGGAATCTCTGGCAATCCACAATATACCGGAGCCCTGTCAAATCTGTACGGGAATTTGGATGAGTTTAGGGCGTGGTGTCCAGCTTATAGCTCGGACGTCCTTTGGAAGATCCAACCGTTTATCGGCTGCGGAATTCCTGTATCTACCACCTCTCAAAATTTCAGCTCGATCCGACCGTCCAAACTCCGGGAACCTTCCGATTAGTGCATCACTTTTCGGATCTGGTTTCTGCGCGAAAACGAATCCGACCCGAGTTCATCTTTTATATAAACGGGATTTCGGACATCCCTTTTGAAGGAAGTTTTCTATGGGGTATTGTGTTTTGTTCCCGAACACATCCCACTAACTTTAAGATCTTTTGAACATGATCTTCAACATCATGCTAGTGTCAAACCAGTCTGGCAATATTACTCCACGGCTGCCGATCTGCGCTAGACACGGCGTCACTTTGTTGAGCCGAGCTCAACTTCTTCGGATCATCATCTCGGCAAGCCGAACAAGAGTCCGGCATCGTGAAGGATAAATCATCACCAACATCGCCACCCCACGAATTACACGGAGCGGGCATACCGGCATCGCCGCACGGTTGCTTCATCAAGCCGGCATCGACCACGTCACGACCTGCATCGACAGGGCCGCACTATTGCTTCTTCAAGACGGTGTCCGTCACGCCGTCCTACTTCGACTCATCGACTGACATCGAGGCTTCGACATCTCGACTGGACCGGGGGCTTCGCCATCTCTTCATCAACCTACTCCGGACACTTCGGCGTCACTAGCCGACCAGCTCTGTCACGTTAGTTGGGCCGAGGGCTTTGCCTCGGCGAGTCAACCTTTACCAGCATTGCCATGCCGCCATTTTATCGCCCATCAGGCAATGGGTGTGTGGAGCGAGTCCCAATTTTAGGAATCACCTTCCTTCGGATTGATACAACAAATAAACCAGGTGCTATTAATCCCAGTATTTTTTTGCTCGTTTGGGTTCATTTTTCCCAAGGAATTATTACTCTGGTTTGTCCGTCATATGTACACAGGTCTATCAAATGGTGGCCGCATTAACGACGGTCGCATGGTGGTTCGATCAGTTTCCGTACATAGTCCGGCGAACGCCGCATCCGAAGCTCGGACCGACCTGCAAATTCAGGCTTTGCCACGCCTTTACTGCATCACGCCGACGCCCTGCGTCGACATTGACTTCGGCGCCAGGCCATATTTCTTCTATTACTCACTTTGCATCAATTATTTATTATGCAATGATTTTTTTAATTATCATTATTACTATTATCTCTGGTTTGCACTATTTTTTGTGCACAGGAAAATGATCTGGGGACTTCGGCGTCACTCTGCCGGTCTGCATTAACCGTGCTATGTCACCACTTCGGCGTGTCGAGCTCTCCACTCCGCCACCTCGGGACCAGCTTGGGGGATGGAACCTTGCCCCGCATCAAGCTCGGACCGCGTCATCAATACCGAACACATTAACCAGCTAAGTCGATTTCATGCTCAAAGCTTTAATTTCTAACTTGTGTTCGGTTCGACCAAGCGTTATATTTTTTTGGAAAAAAGTTGTGGCTTCCTTCACGAAGCTTTTCCTGTTGCATATGATTATACTTGTACGGCTTCGTTCCTCGTTCGTGTATTACGCCACAATATGCACCATATTGACTTAAGCGATTTGCAAGCTGGGTTGCCTCGCTCCTGTGTTTACCCCTACGTTCCTGATTGTTCGGCTAGGGAGTAAAGGGAGCACCTCTGCGATTGTCACGATCGGGTCTCACGAGCCAGACCTCAGACTGGGTGAAGCCGAAAGCTAGCGCTCTTATAGTTTTCAATGATGGTCGGCACACAACGGAACTCATGAGTACAAAAAATCTATTGCACAAGTCTCATAATAACAATGAGCACCGAAGAAAGGTATCGGTGGGGGTACTATTTTCTTCGAAGATGCTTCTTACTCTTCGCAGTAATATAGCATAAGTTCCCTGAGCGCGCTTTGTCTGTTACAGCCTTATGGCCTGATTGCCTGGTTATTGGAAACACCGTCGATATTCTCGACCGATGGAGTACATAACACTTTTCGGTTCTTGGCCGAAGAGGGAGAAGCCGACGGTCAGTTAAGACACGTTTAAAGTTCGGTTGAACATAGATATGATATAAGTACTTCGGTACATGCAATCATTCTTCTACCCAAGTCACTTGGGGGCTCTTAAGTTTATTTGAGCCGTTTTATAATAAGTGTTCTTCTTCTTAGTCGTTGCAAAGTTTTATTATTATTATTTATCACTCCTTTTTTCGACACGAGTGTGCGGTCACTAGCCGGGGAGCCTAATTTCTCTCTCAAAGCCGCTAGAGTTTAGTTTGCTAAACTGGCCTGATGAGAAGTACTCCGCCCTCGGGATGGGAGGTTGAAGCCGTAGGCTGACCCGCTCGAAGTCTTGAGATAGGATGTATCATGTTAAAGCACGACAGAAGCACTTCTTTTTTCTAAGACTGATTTTCGGATTGGCACCGAACACTTGATCTTCTTCGGACGTCATGTTTTTACTGACGTTTCTTGGTTTTCCAAGCTTTTTGGCACTTTTAAACTATTTGTGCTTTTCCAGCATTAGTCTCACAGTGCAACGCCGGACACCTTTAGGGATTCGGCAAAAACATTCTCAGATATTGCTATATATGCATCGGTTTCGAATTGTGTCTTCGGTCAATAGTTGGGTTGCCCGGCTCCGGCACTTGCTTCCTACGTTCCGTTTTGTTCGGCTAGGCGTGCAAAGGGAGAACCACTACGATTGTGCTTCCAGCTCACATGGTTAAGCACCTCAGTGAAGAAAGCTGAAAATTGACTGTCACAATAAGCGTAAACTGGTCAGCGATCTGATGACTATGTTAAATGATGGGCCGTTCATAACATTGGCCGAAGTGTTTACGGTTTGACCCCGACTGTCGCCGAACACTACCGGGGGCTATTAACTGGCCTCCCAAACTAAATCCTCAATATTTTGCTCTTACATTAGAGCTAAGGTTTAATGATCATGCTTAGCATGACAACCCAAAGAAAGGAACCGATAGCGGGACTATTTTCTTTGGAAGACATTTCTTCTGTTAAACAGTAATATAACTCTCTGCGTACCTTTGTTTATAAAACTGTATGGCCAGATTGCCTTGTTTGTTGTAAATCTTTGCCCTCATAAAGGCTTTATAAAGTAGGACAAACACTCCTCGGCTACTGGCCGAGGAGGTGGAAGCCGATGGTCGGTCAACAAAGTTTTGTACAATGTGGATCCGAGCATTAATGACGTAAAGTACTTGGATACATAGAGTCATTACACATAATTTGTGATTTTACTATGGATATTGATCCTTAATTCGGCCACCCATGCCCGCATTAAGGCTCGGGGGCTACTGGGCTTCGGGCTTATTATTTACATATATTAAAGGGGCACATTGATCCCCTGATCTGGTGTTACCACCCGACCAGTGTCTCGGGGGCTACTGCATTGCTTGACCAATGCAGAAAATTTTATGTGCAATATAGTTTCCGAGGAGATTTTGATCCTCAAGTTGGTCGGCCGCACCCAACCTGAGTCTCGAGGACTGAGCACACCGCTTTTAGTGTCCCAAAGTATTCTGCCGAGCTTGGACTTGATCCTCAGGCTGATTTTGCAAATCAACCTGAGTCTCAGCGGCTACTGGGATCAGCGGTCTTACGTCATCCTTCAGGTGCATCTCGGGTTTTAGGCCGATACACACTTTGAGGGCTACTGGCTATATATCTCGGCACAGAATAAATTGCACCAATAAAAAATATTCACAAAAATCGGCCCACATTCGGGGTGGTGCACCACCTCGGAAGCAGCCCGTCATAAAGCTCGGGCGCTGGTGGCTGGCTCCATAGAGGGCATTTCCGGCATTAAGCTCGGCTAAACTCCTTCAAACTTCTTTGAACCAAGGTGATTTACGACACCTCGGATATACAGTCCGGCGTTGGAGTTCGGATACATAGTCCGGCGTTGGAGCTCGGATACATTCCGGCGTTAGGGTTGGGAAGCGGTCCGGCGTTGGTGCTCGGTTGCAAAAGATACCTCGAATATAGTCCGGCGTTGGAGCTCGGACGCAAGAGGACGCTGCCGCCCGGGAACAACTTCAAACCCGAGGTGTGGCATAAAAATAACAAGGCATAGGTAAAGGCCGGAAACTTAAAGGGGCTCCTCGGATACCCGACGTGTAAACTCGTCGAATGCATTTCGGCGATCCTCAAGATCGAAGATAAAGAAGATTTGTTGAACCAATTTTCAAGACCAACGATCGAAGATGAAGAACAATTCGGAAGAATCGAGGAGCGTCCCTAACTTAAAGACCGGTTCAGGGGGCTACTGACGGTGTCCTGGACTAGGGGGTACTCACCACGTCGTCTCCCGATCTATTAGATTGGGCCGAGGCCCCCCATGACCGTATACTCATGGGCCAGTTCGGACGGCTGCCGCATACAAGGAAGATTCCACAAGACTTGGCGATCAAGGCAAGGACTTCTCCCCACCGGCGTATTCGGCTAGGACTCTTGTTATCCTAGGCCTTATATAAACCGAGGCCAGGCTAGTCGATAGAAGATACAACATACACATCAACAATCATACCATAGGCTAGCTTCTAGGGTTTAGCCTCTCTGATCTCGTGGTAGATCTACTCTTGTACTACCCATATCATCAATATTAATCAAGCAGGACGTAGGGTTTTACCTCCATCGAGAGGGCCCGAACCTGGGTAAAACTTCGTGTCCCTTGCCTCCTGTTACCATCCGGCCTAGACGCACAGTTCGGGACCCCCCACCCGAGATCCGCCAGTTTTGACACCGACACTCTCCCTCCTCCTTGCTGGATCAAGGCGCGGGAGATGTCACCGGGCTGCACGTGTGTTGAACGCGGAGGCGCCGTTGTTTGGTGCTTAGATCGGATTCGGTCGCAATCTGAATCGCTACGTATACGACTCCTCCAACCGCGTTATTGCAACGCTTCCGACTAGCGATCTTCAAGGGTATAAAGATGCACTCCCTTCTCTCTCGTTGCTAGTTACTCCATAGATTGATCTTGGTGATGCGCAGAATTTTTTTTAATTTCTGCAACGATCCCCGACAAGAAGCCCATCTCGATGCAGCCCAACCTCGCTGATCCATGGCATATCCCTTCCTCCCGTCGCCCTTTTCTCTCTAGCTCCGCCTCTCCCGCGCCCTTGCAAACACGTGTGAGCACTGCTATTGCGGGGGTCGTTGCCCGTCTCCAGCCGCCCCACCGGTTCCTCGGGTTGTCGCCCTGCCATCCCTCTACCCTGCTCGTCCTCAGCTTTGCTGCATCTCGCGATGGCCACCCGCAGCTCACCACCGCCCGATGCATCCCCGTTGCTCCTCCTCGTGCCTCGTTTCGGCATCGTCCGCAACATCCGACGACCACAGCGCCGCCCCCATGTGCCTCTCCATGATCCCTATAGCCGCCAACCTCTGTCGTCTCCATGGCCAAGCCGACGCCATGGCCGACCCCAAGCTCTCCTCTGTCGTCGTCATCTGCAACAGTTGCAGGTTCGGCAGACCCGTGCCCGCCATGGCCCTCCTCGCGCCCCTGCTTCCTCTCCGACAGCCTCCCGTGGCTGCAACCACCTTTGCGGCCAAGGCCATCGAACCACGACTTCGCCTCCTGGTTGATAAGTACCGTACCGAACACCAAGTACAAGGATAACTCGCGAAGCCCCTGTGCGCCAAGTTCCTTGTCTGGATCCATGTAACTTGCCTAGATATGTAGTTTACATATGCTTCACCTCTTGCCATGTTAATCAACATTTAAACTTGATGAGTAGCTTAAACGAGAGCGAACTAAATACTTGAATGTGGTGTTTCGTCGATATGCAACTCGTTGCATATTGAACTCCACTTAATTTGTACTATTGTTTGTTGCACTTTGCCATGCCATGACTCATTAAACCGGACATGCATCATATTTGGTTGTGCATCATGTCATGTTTATGCTTGTTTGTTTACTATGTTCTTTGCTTCTTTCCCATTGTGCTTCTTCTTGATAGTTCCGGTTACGTTGCGATTGTGAGAATTCGTTCGACTACGCCTTTTTGTCTACTTCATGGATTCTGTCTTCTTCCTAGCGGGATTTCAGGCAAGATGACCATTACCTTGGATACCACTACTATCTTTGCTTTGCTAGTTGTCTCGGTGCTATCGCAATGTCGCGCTACCTACCACTTATTTATCAAGCCTCCCAAATTGCCATGATAAGCATCTAACCTTCCCACCATCCCAGCAAACTATTGTTTGGCTATGTTACCACTTTGCTCAGCCCCTCTTATAGCGTTGCTAGTTGCAGGTGCAGTGCAGGTTGTTGTTGGGGAACACAATATTTCAAAAAAAAAATCCTACGATCACGCAAGATCTATCTAGGAGATGCATAGTAACTAGAGGGGGAGAGTATGTCTACGTACCCTCGTAGACCGAAAGCGGAAGCATTATTAAACGTGGTTGATGTAGTCGAACGTCTTTGCGATCCAACCGATCAAGTACCGAACGCACGGCACCTCCGCAATCTGCACACGCTCAGCTCGGTGACGTCCCTCGTACTCTTGACCCAGTTGAGGCCGAGGGAGAGTTTCTTCAGCATGACGGCGTGATGACGGTGATGATGAAGTTACGGACGCAGGGCTTTGCCTAAGCACTGCAATGATATGACCGAGGTGGAATTCTGTGAAGGAGGGCACCGCACACGGCTAAACAATCAACTTGTGTGTTCTTGGGTGCCCCCTCCCCACGTATGTAAAGGAGTGAGGGGGAGGCCGGCCGGCCCTCATAGGCGCGCCAAGGGGGAGGAATCCTCCTCCTAGTAGGAGTAGGACTCCCCCCTTTCCTAGTTCTACTAGGAGAAGAAGGAAGGAGGGGGGAAGAGAAGGAAGAAGGGGTGCCGCCCCTCCCCCTAGTCCAATTCGGACTAGGCCTATGGGGGGGCACGGCCATCCCTTGGCAGCCCCTCTCTCTCCCCTAGGCTCAATAAGGCCCATTACTTCTCATGTGGTTCCGATAACCCTTCTGGCACTCCGATACATATCCGGTGACCCCCGGAACTCATCCGATGTCAGAATATAGTCATCCAATATATCAATCTTTATGTATCGACCATTTCGAGAGTCCTCGTCATGTCCGTGATCACATCCGGGACTCCAAACAACCTTCGGTACATCAAAACACATAAACTCATAATATGGACCGTCATCGAATGTTAAGCGTGCGGACCCTACGGGTTCGAGAACTATATAGACATGACCGAGACTCATCTCTAGTCAATAACCAATAGCAGAACCTGGATGCTCATATTGGCTCCCACATATTCTATGAAGATCTTTATCGGTCAAACCGCATAACAACATACGTTGTTCCCTTTGTCATTGGTATGTTACTTGCCCGAGATTCGATCGTCAATATCTCAATACCTAGTTCAATCTCGTTACCAGCAAGTCTCTTTACTCATTCCGTAATGCATCATCCCATAACTAACTCATTAGTCACATTGCTTGAAAGGCTTATAGTGATGTGCATTACCGAGAGGGCCTAGAGATACCTCTCCAATACACAGAGTGACAAATTCTAATCTTGATCTATGCCAACTCAACAAACACCATTGGAGACACCTGTAGAGCATCTTTATAGTCACCCAGTTATGGTGTGATGTTTGATAGCACACTAAGTGTTCCTCCGGTATTTGGGAGTTGCATAATCTCATAGTCATAGGAACATGTATAAGTTATGGAGAAAGCAATAGCAATAAACTAAACGATCATAGTGCTAAGCTAACGGACGGGTCAAGTCAATCACATCATTCTCTAATAATGTGATCTCGTTCATCAAATGATAACTCGTGTCTATGGTTAGGAAACCTAACCATCTTTGATTAACGAGCTATTCAAGTAGAGGCATACTAGTGACACTCTGTTTGTCTATGTATTCACACGTGTACTAAGTTTCCGGTTAATACAATTCTAGCATGAATAATAAATATTTATCATGATATAAGGAAATATAAATAACAACTTTATTATTGCCTGCAAGCATATTTCCTTCAGTTTTTCCATGTTGGGACATGGATATCATGGGATATCACAATATCTCTTATTTAATTAATGCATATATATACTTGGTAAAGGATGGAAGGCTTGGCCTTTTGCTTGGTGTTTTGTTTCACTCTTGCTGCCCTAGTTTTCGTCATACCGGTGTTATGTTCCTTGATTTTGCGTTCCTACCACGGTCGTGGTTTATGGGCCCCCTTGACAGTTCACTTTGAATAAAACTCTTCCAGCAAGGCCCAACCTTGATTTTACCATTTTCTTAATAACAACTAAAACTTGCATGGGGACTTTTCGGATCCCGAGAACTTAATTAACAACTCGGGCCAGTGCTCCTCATGAGTGTTGGTCCAAACTAGAGCAGCTTGTGGCGCCGCCCCTTGGCAACTTGGGGTATTTGGTCGCTGTAACCATAGCTCATCCGTCGTGGCCTGAGACGAGATACGCGCGGCTACTATTAAGGTGTCGGCATGTCGGGAGGTCTTGCTGGACTTATTTTACCATTGTCGAAATTGAAGGAAATATGCCCTAGAGGCAATAATAATGTTATTTCCTTATATCATGATAAATGTTTATTATTCATGCTAGACTTGTATTATCTGGAAACATAAT
The DNA here is from genome assembly GCF_018294505.1 of Triticum aestivum. NCBI lineage: Eukaryota > Viridiplantae > Streptophyta > Magnoliopsida > Poales > Poaceae > Triticum > Triticum aestivum. The sequence continues at coordinate 503,056,470 of NC_057806.1, read as the reverse complement.
GCTTGTGTGAATACATAGACAAACCAAACGTCACTAGTATGCCTCTACTTGACTAGCTCGTTGATCAAAGATGGTTATGTTTCCTAGCCATAGACATATGTTGTCATTTGATTAATGGGATCACATCATTAGGAGAATGATGTGATTGACATGACCCATTCCATTATCTTAGCACCCGATCGTTTAGTATGTTGCTATTGCTTTCTGCATGACTTATACATGTTCCTATGACTATGAGATTATGCAACTCCCGTTTACCGGAGGAACACTTTGTGTGCTACCAAACGTCACAACGTAACTGGGTGATTATAAAGGAGCTCTACAGGTGTCTCCAAAGGTAAATGTTGGGTTGGCGTATTTCGAGATTAGGATTTGTCACTCCGATTGTCGGAGAGGTATCTCTGGGCCCTCTCGGTAATGCACATCACATAAGCCTTGCAAGCATTGCAACTAATGAGTTAGTTGCGAGATGATGTATTACGAAACGAGTAAAGAGACTTGCCGGTAACGAGATTGAACTAGGTATTGAGATACCGACGATCGAATCTCGGGCAAGTAACATACCGATGACAAAGGGAACAAAGTATGTTGTTATGCGGTCTGACCGATAAAGATCTTCGTAGAATATGTAGGAGCCAATATGAGCATCCAGGTTCCGCTATTGGTTATTGACCGGAGACGTGTCTCGGTCATGTCTACATTGTTCTCGAACCCGTAGGGTCCGCACGCTTAAGGTTTCAATGACAGTTATATTATGAGTTTATGCTTTTTGATGTACCGAAGTTTGTTCGGAGTCCCGGATGTGATCACGGACATGATGAGGAGTCTCGAAATGGTCGAGACATAAAGATTGATATATTGGACGGCTATATTCGGACACCGGAAGTGTTCCGGGTGATTTCGGAGAAAACCGGAGAGCCGGAGGGTTACCGGAACCCCCCGGGAGAAGTAATGGGCCATATGGGCCCTAGTGGAGAGAGAGAGGGGCAGCCAAAGGTGGGCCGCGCGCCTCCTCCCCTGGTCCGAATTAGACTAGGAGAGGGGGGGCGGCGCCCCCCTTTCCTTCTCCCTCCCCCCTTCTTTCCACCTCCTAGTAGGAATCCTACTCCTACTAGGAGGAGGACTCCTCCTGGCACGCCAATAGGGGACGGACGGCCTCCTCCCCTTGATCCTTTATATACGGGGGCAGGGGGCACCCCTAGAGACACAAGTTGATCCACGTGATCATATTCTTAGCCGTGTGCAGTGCCTCCTTCCACCATAATCCTCGATAATATTGTAGCGGTGCTTAGGCGAAGCCCTGTGACGGTAGTACATCAAGATCGTCACCACACCGTCGTGCTGACAGAACTCATCCCCGACACTTTGCTGGATCGGAGTCCGGGGATCATCATCGAGCTGAACGTGTGCTAGAACTCGGAGGTGTCGTAGTTTCGGTGCTTGATCGGTCGGGGCGTGAAGACATACGACTACATCAACCGCGTTGTGCTAACGCTTCCGCTGTCGGCCTACAAGGGTACGTAGATCACACTCTCCCCTCTCGTTGCTATGCATCACCATGATCTTGCGTGTGCGTTGGAATTTTTTTGAAATTACTACGTTCCCCAACAGTGGCATTCGAGCCTAGGTTTTATGTGTTGATGTTATATGCATGAGTAGAACACAAGTGAGTTGTGGGCGATATAAGTCATACTACTTACCAGCATGTCACACTTTGGTTCGGCGGTATTGTTGGACGAAGCGGCCCGGACCGACATTACGCGTACGCTTACGCGAGACCGGTTCTCCCGACGTGCTTTGCACATAGGTGGCTTGCGGGTGACAGTTTCTCGAACTTTAGTTGAACCGAGTGTGGCTACGCCCGGTCCTTGTGAAGGTTAAAACAGCACCAACTTGACAAACTATCGTTGTGGTTTTGATGCGTAGGTAAGATTGGTCCTTGCTTAAGCCCGTCGCAGCCACGTAAAACTTGCAACAACAAAGTAGAGGACGTCTAACTTGTTTTTACAGGGCATGTTGTGATGTGATATGGTCAAGACATGATGCTAAATTTTATTGTATGAGATGATCATGTTTTGTAACCGAGTTATCGGCAACTGGCAGGAGCCATATGTTTGTCGCTTTATTGTATGCAATGCAATCACGCTGTAATGCTTTACTTTATCACTAAGCGGTAGCGATAGTCGTGGAAGCGTAAGATTGGCGAGACGACAACGATGCTACGATGGAGATCAAAGTGTCACGCCAGTGACGATGGTGATCACGACGGTGCTTCGAAGATGGAGATCACAAGCACAAGATGATGATGGCCATATCATATCACTTATATTGATTGCATGTGATGTTTATCTTTTATGCATCTTATCTTGTTTTGATTGACGGTAGCATTATAAGATGATCTCTCACTAATTATCAAGAAATGTTCTCCCTGAGTGTGCAACGTTGCGAAAGTTCTTCGTGCTGAGACACCACGGGATGATCGGGTGTGATAGGCTCTACGTTCAAATACAACGGGTGCAAAACAGTTGCACACGTGGAATACTCAGGTTATACTTGACGAGCCAAGCATATACAGATATGGCCTCGGAACACGGAGACCGAAAGGTCGAGCGTGAATCATATAGTAGATATGATCAACATAGTGATGTTCACCAATGAAACTACTCCATCTCACGTGATGATCAGACATGGTTTAGTTGATTTGGATCACGTAATCACTTAGAGGATTAGAGGGATGTCTATCTAAGTGGGAATTCTTTAAGTAATATGATTAATTGAACCTAAATTTATCATGAAACTTAGTACCTGATAGTATCTTGCTTGTTTATGCTTGATTGTAGATAGATGGCCCGTGCTGTTGTTCCGTTGAATTTTAATGCGTTCCTTGAGAAAGCAAAGTTGAAAGATGATGGTAGCAATTACACGGACTGGGTCCTTAACTTGAGGATTATCCTCATTGCTGCACAGAAGAATTACGTCCTGGAAGCACCGCTGGGTGCCAGGCCTGCTGCTGGAGCAACACCAGATGTTAGGAACGTCTGGCAGAGCAAAGCTGATGACTACTCGATAGTTCAGTGTGCCATGCTTTACGTCTTAGAATCGGGACTTCAACGACATTTTGAATGTCATGGAGCATATGAGATGTTCCAGGAGTTGAAGTTAATATTTCAAGCAAATGCCCGGATTAAGAGATAAGAATTCTCCAATAAGTTCTATAGCTGCAAGATGGAGGAGAACAGTTCTGTCAGTGAGCATATACTCAAAATGTCTGGGTATAATAATCACTTGATTCAATTGGGAGTTAATCTTCCAGATGATTGCGTCATTGACAGAATTCTCCAATCACTGCCACCAAGCTACAAGAGCTTCGTGATGAACTATAATATGCAAGGGATGAATAAGACTATTCCCGAGCTCTTCGCAATGCTGAAAGCTACGAAGGTAGAAATCAAGAAGGAGCATCAAGTGTTGATGGTCAACAAGACCGCTAGTTTCAAGAAAAAGGGCAAAGGGAAGAAGAAGGGGAACTTCAAAAAGAACAGCAAGCAAGTTGCTACTCAAGAGAAGAAACCCAAACCTGGACCTAAGCCTGAAACTGGGTGCTTCTACTGCAAACAGACTGGTCACTGGAAGCGGAACTGCCCCAAGTATTTGGCAGATAAGAAGGATGGCAAGGTGAACAAAGGTATATGTGATATACATGTTATTGATGTGTACCTTACTAATGCTCGCAGTAGCACCTGGGTATTTGATACTGGTTCTGTTGCTAATATTTGCAACTCGAAACAGGGACTATGGATTAAGCGAAGATTGGCTAAGGACGAGGTGACGATGCGCGTGGGAAATGGTTCCAAAGTCGATGTGATCGCAGTCGGCACGCTACCTCTACATCTACCTTCGGGATTAGTATTAGACCTAAATAATTGTTATTTGGTGCCAGCGTTAAGCATGAACATTATATCTGGATCTTGTTTGGTGCGAGACGGTTATTCATTTAAATCTGAGAATAATGGTTGTTCTATTTATATGATTAATATCTTTTATGGTCATGCACCCTTAAAGAGTGGTCTATTCTTATTAAATCTCGATAGTAGTGACACACATATTCATAGTGCTGAAGCCAAAAGATGCAGAGTTGATAATGATAGTGCAACTTATTTGTGGCACTGCCATTTAGGTCATATCGGTATAAAGCGCATGAAGAAACTCCATACTGATGGGCTTTTGGAACCACTTGATTATGAATCACTTGGTACTTGCGAACCGTGCCTTATGGGTAAGATGACAAAAAACACCGTTCTCCGGTACTATGGAGAGAGCAACAGATTTATTGGAAATCATACATACAGATGTATGTGGTCCAATGAATGTTGAGGCTCGTGGCGGATATCGTTATTTTCTCACCTTCACAGATGACTTAAGCAGATATGGGTATATCTACTTAATGAAACATAAGTCTGAAACGTTTGAAAAGTTCAAAGAATTTCAAAGTGAAGTTGAAAATCATCGTAACAAGAAAAATAAAATTCCTACGATCTGATCATGGAGGAGAATATTTGAGTTACGAGTTTGGTGTACATTTGAAACAATGTGGAATAGTTTCACAACTCACGCCACCCGGAACACCACAGCGTAATGGTGTGTCCGAATGTCGTAATCGTACTTTACTAGATATGGTGCGATCTATGATGTCTCTTACTGATTTACCGCTATCGTTTTGGGGATATGCTCTAGAGACGGCCGCATTCATGTTAAATAGGGCACCATCAAAATCTGTTGAGATGACGCCTTATGAACTGTAGTTTGGCAAGAAACCAAAGTTGTCGTTTCTGAAAGTTTGGGGCTGCGATGCTTATGTGAAAAAGATTCAACCTGATAAGCTCGAACCCAAATCGGAGAAATGTGTCTTCATAGGATATCCAAAGGAAACCATTGGATACACCTTCTATCACAGATCCGAAGGCAAGACTTTTGTTGCTAAATTCGGAAACTTTCTGGAGAAGGAGTTTCTCTCGAAAGAAGTGAGTGGGAGGAAAGTAGAACTTGACGAGGTAACTGTACCTGCTCCCTTATTGGAAGCTAATACATCACAGAAACATGTTTCTGTGACACCTACACCAATTAGTGAGGAAGCTAATGATAATGATCAAGATACTACTGAACCTCGTAGATCAACCAGAGTAAGATCCGCGCCAGAGTGGTACGGTAATCCTGTTCTGGAAGTCATGCTACTAGATCATGATGAACCTACGAACTATGAAGAAGCGATGGTGAGCCCAGATTCCGCAAAATGGCTTGAAGCCATGAAATCTGAGATGGGATCCATGTATGAGAACAAAGTATGGACTTTGGTTAACTTGCCCAATGATCGGCAAGCAATTGAGAATAAATGTATCTTCAAGAAGAAGACTGACGCTGACGGTAATGTTACTGTCTACAAAGCTCGACTTGTCGCAAAAGGTTTTCGGCAAGTTCAAGGGATTGACTACGATGAGACCTTCTCACCCGTAGCGATGCTTAAGTCTGTCTGAATCATGTTAGCAATTGCTGCATTTTATGATTATGAAATTTGGCAAATGGATGTCAAAACTGGATTCTTGAATGGATTTCTGCAAGAAGAGTTGTATATGATGCAGCCGGAAGGTTTTGTCGATCCAAAGGGAGCTAACAAAGTGTGCAAGCTCCAGCGATCCATTTATGGACTGGTGCAAGCCTCTCGGAGTTGGAATAAATGCTTTGATACTGTGATCAAAGCATTTGGTTTTTTACAGACTTTTGGAGAAGTCTGTATATACAAGAAAGTGAGTGGGAGCTCTGTAGCATTTATGATATTATATGTAGATGACATATTGCTAATCGGAAATGATATATAATTTCTGGATAGCATAAAAGGAAACTTGAATAAGAGTTTTTCAATGAAAGACCTCGGTGAAGCTGCTTACATATTGGGCATTAAGATCTATAGAGATAGATCAAGACGCTTAATTGGACTTTCACAAAGCACATACCTTGACAAAGTTTTGAAGAAGTTCAAAATGGATCAAGCAAAGAAAGGATTCTTGCATGTGTTACAAGGTGTGAAATTGAGTAAGACTCAATCCCCGACCAATGCAGAAGATAGAGAGAAAATGAAAGATGTTCCCTATGCTTCAGCCATAGGCTCTATCATGTATGCAATGCTGTGTACCAGACCTGATGTGTGTCTTGCTATAAGTCTAGCAGGGAGGTACCAAAGTAATCCAGGAGTGGATCACTGGACAGCCGTCAAGAACATCCTGAAATACCTGAAAAGGACTAAGGATATGTTTCTCATATATGGAGGTGACAAAGAGCTCATCGTAAAAGGTTACGTTGATGCAAGCTTTGACACTGATCCGGACGATTCTAAATCGCAAACCGGATACGTGTTTACATTAAACGGTGGAGCTGTCAGTTGGTGCAGTTCTAAACAAAGCGTTGTGGCAGGATCTACATGTGAAGCGGAGTACATAGCTGCTTCGGAAGCAGCAAATGAAGGAGTCTGGATGAAGGAGTTCATATCCGATCTAGGTGTCATACCTAGTGCATCGGGTCCAATGAAAATCTTTTGTGACAATACTGGTGCAATTGCCTTGGCAAAGGAATCCAGATTTCACAAGAGAACCAAGCACATCAAGAGACGCTTCAATTCCATCCGGGATCTAGTCCAGGTGGGAGACATAGAGATTTGCAAGATACATATGGATCTGAATATAGCAGACCCATTGACTAAGCCTCTTCCACGAGCAAAACATGATCAGCACCAAAGCTCCATGGGTGTTAGAATCATTACTGTGTAATCTAGATTATTGACTCTAGTGCAAGTGGGAGACTGAAGGAAATATGCCCTAGAGGCAATAATAATGTTATTTCCTTATATCATGATAAGTGTTTATTATTCATGCTAGAATTGTATTATCCGGAAACATAATGCTTGTGTGAATACATAGACAAACCAAACGTCACTAGTATGCCTCTACTTGACTAGCTCGTTGATCAAAGATGGTTATGTTTCCTAGCCATAGACATCTGTTGTCATTTGATTAATGGGATCACATCATTAGGAGAATGATGTGATTGACATGACCCATTCCATTAGCTTAGCACCCGATCGTTTAGTATGTTGCTATTGCTTTCTTCATGACTTATACATGTTCCTATGACTATGAGATTATGCAACTCCCGTTTACCGGAGTAACACTTTGTGTGCTACCAAACGTCACAACATAACTGGGTGATTATAAAGGAGCTCTACAGGTGTCTCCAAAGGTAAATGTTGGGTTGGCGTATTTCGAGATTAGGATTTGTCACTCCGATTCTGGGCCCTCTCGGTAATGCACATCACATAAGCCTTGCAAGCATTGCAACTAATGAGTTAGTTGCGAGATGATGTATTACGAAACGAGTAAAGAGACTTGCCGGTAACGAGATTGAACTAGGTATTGAGATACCGACGACCGAATCTCGGGCAAGTAACATACCGATGACAAAGGGAACAAAGTATGTTGTTATGCAGTCTGACCGATAAAGATCTTCGTAGAATATGTAGGAGCCAATATGAGCATCCAGGTTCCGCTATTGGTTATTGACCGGAGACGTGTCTCGGTCATGTCTACATTGTTCTCAAACCTGTAGGGTCCGCACGCTTAAGGTTTCAATGACAGTTATATTATGAGTTTATGCTTTTTGATGTCCCGAAGTTTGTTCGGAGTCCCGGATATGATCACGGACATGACGAGGAGTCTCGAAATGGTTGAGACATAAAGATTGATATATTGGACGGCTATATTCGGACACCAGAAGTGTTCCGGGTGATTTCGGAGAAAACCGGAGAGCCGGAGGGTTACCGGAACCCCCCGGGAGAAGTAATGGGCCATATGGGCCTTAGTGGAGAGAGAGAGGGGCAGCCAAAGGTGGGCCGCGCGCCTCCTCCCCCCTGGTCCGAATTGGACTAGGAGAGGGGGGGCGGCGCCCCCCTTTCCTTGTCCCTCCCCCCTTCTTTCCCCCTCCTAGTAGGAGTCCTACTCCTACTAGGAGGAGGACTCCTCCTGGCGCGCCAATAGGGGCCGGCCGGCATCCTCCCCTTGATCCTTTATATACGGGGGCAGGGGGCACCCCTAGAGACACAAGTTGATCCACGTGATCATATTCTTAGCCGTGTGCGGTGCCCCCTTCCACCATAATCCTCGATAATATTGTAGCGGTGCTTAGGCGTAGCCCTGCGACGATAGTACATCAAGATCGTCACCACGCCGTCATGCTGACGGAACTCTTCCCCTACACTTTGCTGGATCGGAGTCCGGGGATCGTCATCGAGCTGAACGTGTGCTAGAACTCGGAGGTGCCGTAGTTTCGGTGCTTGATCGGTCGGGCCGTGAAGACGTACGACTACATCAACCGCGTTGTGCTAACGCTTCCGCTGTCGGTCTACAAGGGTACGTAGATCACACTCTCCCCTCTCGTTGCTATGCATCACCATGATCTTGCGTGTGCGTAGGAAATTTTTTGAAATTACTACGTTCCCCAACAGAAATGTCTTATGAACCGGGATTTCGAGCTTGATCGGGTTGTTTCTGGATGGAGGACTTTCCTCCACTGATCGTGAGAGTTTGTGATGGACTAAGTTGGGACACCCCTGCAGGGTTTAATCTTTCGAAGCCGTGCCCGCGGTTATGTGGAAGATGAGAGTTTTTTAATATCCGGTTGTAGAGAACTTGACACCAGATCCGAATTAAAATACACCAACCATGTGCGTAACCGTGACCGTCTCTTTTCTAGTGAGTTCGAGAAGAGAACACGGTGGGGTTATATTTGACTCGTAAGCAGTTCAGGATCACTTCTTGATCATTAATAGTTTGTGATTGTTATGTGTACTTTCTCTTCTTGTTCTTGTACTCGTAAGTTAGCCACCATACAAATGCTTAGTGCCTGCTGCAACCTCGCCACTTATCCATTCCATACCCATTAAGCTTTGCTAGTCTTGATACCCATGGTAATGGGATTGCTGAGTTCTCGTGGCTCACAGATTACTACAGCCACAGTTGCAGGTACAGGTAATGCGATGATCTGACGCGAGAGCGATGCTTGCTTGTTTTGGAGTTCTTCTGCTTCTTCTTCCTTGTTCAAGGGATAGGTTCCGGGTCGGGAACCTGGGATTAGTAGGGTAGATATCGTTCTTCTTTTTTGTGTGATTTCATCTGTAGTCGGATCCTGCTCTTCTGTATGATGATTGATATGTATTGATGTACTGGTGTATTCATGTTGTAGCTTGTGACGAGTGTAAGCCTTTATCTTGTATTCTCATCTATTCAGTACATGGTATGTTGTAATGATATCCGCCTTGGTAGGCGCTCAAAATGCGGTTGTGCCCCAATCATGAGTTCATCACGTGATTGGGATAGAATCACATCTTGGGCGCTACATTATGATTGGAACTATTACCAAGCATCCGTAACCAGTAACCTTCATTAAGGTAAAACCCAACCGTAGCATTAAGATATATTGGTCCCCCTTCAATCCTGTATGAATCAATTTCTATGGTAGGAAGAAACTTCGGTCACTCTTGCCCTTCAATGCATAGTCCTATCAACATACAACTAACCATACGGTGTGATCCACACGTGCGCTCATATGATGGGCACCAAAGGACGTCAACATAACCACAAACAAATTAAGCCAATCATAGCAATTCACCAAGTACTCATAGGGCACCACGACCACGAAGAAGCCGGCATGTCCGCGGGCGCCGCGGACAGCTTGAAAGAGTAGTGCACGGTAGGTCGCCGTTGCTTGTGTCCCAGGAAGGCCACCGCTCCTCCCCTCCCGTCGACGCCAAGCTTGGTGGGATCACCATCTTCGGTCGATTAGTCGCTTGGCGGCAATGAGGAGGCGGACAGCTTCACTTCCCGGGCCTCTGGAGAAGGAGGTCATGGAGGCAGAGCTGGAGAGCACCAAGACAGAGCTGGAGACACTGAAGCTTCAGTTCTCTTGGTTCATGGCTAGATACGGGGAACGGGTGCCGACGACCATTTAGATTAATTATACCTAGCAACGAGCTCCGTTTAGTTGATGTAAATGTAATGAAATCCGTCATATTTAGATGAAATCCTTTATGTTTATATGAAATCCGGTCGTGTTTGATCGAATTTTGTCGGGTTAGTTTGAGTTGTTGTGAAAATGTATGCAACTACGATTGGATGGCTGCCTCCCGCATCCGTGTCTGCGGACTGGCCCCCCTGCTCGCGGATGGATGTGGGAAGAAATTTGTTGGTTGTCATTGGAGATGCCTTTATCAGGATCGTAGTTCCAAAATGGGTGGGGTCGCGTCCCGCATATAGGCGTTCAAAAGACGAAAATCCGCTTCTGAGTCCATAGGCTCATCTACACCCTCGCTGGCAAAAAAAATCAAAACAAATACTAGAAAAATTCCAAAAATATTACATGATAGATAATTTGATACGTGAGGTCCGCTCTAATTTTAAGATTATTTGAACATTCGAGCAGCTGTCGGTAAAGAAGACAAATTTGGGGTCCCTAAAAAAGTTTACTGTCCATACATTATCCTGATTCAATTTGTCTTTTTTACCAGGAGTTGCTCAGATGTTTAAATGATTTAAAAATCATAGCGGACTTCACGCACTAAAGTTTCTACCGTGCAAAAAAAATTAGAATGTTGATCTAGGAACTTGGCCAGATCGGAGATCGCTTTGACTCAAACCATGCACAATGGCAGTGGCGGCCAGTACGGCACATGACATGAATATTGATAGTAAGACCTCGTCAGGTGTCTGGCAACTATCCCTAGTCGACTGACCTAGCCTGTTCCCCATTTTAATTACTATACATACTACTGTATAAAAAATAAAACCAAGGATTGTGTCAGTCCACGTATTCTTGCCCATGAAAAAAGTGTGGATGCACTGTACAGCTAAATGAACCGAAGCACATGAATCCTGGTTCAGCGAGTCATCTCCTGAACCTAAGCATGGCGTCTCTCACTGAGCAGAGCTACGGATACCAGCAGAGCAATCTGTTCGTCCTCTGTACACGAGGCGCCGATGCAGGGAGTGATGAACCGATGGCGATTCGTTGTCCCGCATGTGGAAGGCCTCTCTTGATCGAACGGCTCCTGCTGCATGCAAAAAATTAACAGATCAAATAAGAGTTCACCAAAGGAGAGGCAGGGAAGAAGTCCAGTTGAAGTGAAGACTTGAGAAGAGATGAGAGGCTGGCATGAAGGGTAAGAGCCACTCGGGCTAGCCAAGGAGACTGCCTGATGTGCATAGTAGTGAGAGACCGATCCACCAGAGAGAAAGAGATCCCATTCACAGCCACAGGCAAGTCATCCTTGGCTACCAGAAGAAGCCATTACCACCATGCAACGCCCCTCTCTCTGCATCTCTCTCTCTCTCTCTCTCTCTCTCTCTCTCTCTCTCCCCTCCCTTCTACATAGAAGACTTCCCTAATCTGGGTTGGTTGCTGTTATGGCATTGCCACCTTCAATGTCTTCTCCTATTTATCGTACCTCAAAGGTGCCATTCTAAGCATCTCATAGCTAAAAAAATTGCCATTCAAAAGCTAACGACCAAATAAAAGCAGCCCATGCCGATACAGGCTGGCCGGATCAGACCAAATCTAGATCTTTCCCTCATTTGGAAAAATTCCGAGAATCCGGCCGCAGCGATTCGTGCGGCCCATGCTGCACGGATAATGTATCTATCTATCTATCTAATCTGCAAGTTGACTCAATCGCAAAAGCGTAGATGGCTCGGTCTGGAAAATGGAACTTTGATTGGAACCTTGATGAGAATATAACATCGTATAATTCAGTACGCACCCCATCAAATTACTGCTTGCCATCTGTTTATTACTCTCTCTGTTTCATAATATAAGAGTGTTCCTAGTGTCAAAAACTCTCTTATATTATACTCCCTCCGTTCCTAAATATTTGTCTTTTTAAACATTTCAAATGGTTACAATATACGGATGTATGTAGACATATTTTTGAGTGTAAATTCACTCATTTTGTTTCGTATGTATTCACTTGTTGAAATGTTTAAAAAGACAAATATTTAGGAACGGAGGGAGTAGAATGGAGGGAGTAATTTCGTTCACATCAAGGGTAAGAGCATCTGCAGCCACAATGTATAAATTTGGTCTCTCGAACGCTCGCGGACGCGTCCGGGCATGTCCGCTTTGACACCCCATTTTTTTTGTTCACGCAGCCATGTCCCTCAGTTTTTCCTTACATGTTCAGTCATAAGCATGTGATTGATGGAGAAAGGGAGAGAAAATGAAAAAAAAGAAAAAAGATGCTCTAGTGACCGGGCATATGCCCGGGCACTCCTCATACTTATCTCATATATGAAATGAATATGAGGGCTGCCGGACAGTCCGGGCATTTAAGGAGGCTTTTAGGGGTCAGTTTAAGTCAACTTTTTGCTTCTCTCTCCTGTCCGGTCAGTGGTCTCTGTGCCTGCCCGGTCAATTTGAGAAGTCTGGCTAAGAGCATCTACAACCGCATTGGGCAAATCCGACCCCTCAAACACCCGCGGGCGGCGCGTCCACAGGCACTGACCGGGCATGCCTCATATTTCAACTTCCACACTCGCGTCCCATATATTCTAAACCTCAAAACCATGCAATTCATGCAAAGCTACGTAAAACATATGATCATAGTGCGGTTCATCGGATTAGCCGAACAAAAGGAACATGAATCATCGGAATTCAATGGCGGACAGTGCAAATCCATACTACAAACATAGAAAAAATATAAACAGAACGAGGAAGGGCGGAGGAAATCACCATTTCCTCGCCGGCCCCTTCCCCTTCCGGTTGTCGGCACGGCTGTGCCCCTCCTCCGTGTAGGCGTCGGCATGCGGAGACGCGTCATCATCGGAGCTGGAGGTGGAGCCGTCCGTCATATCCGAGTTGGAGCTGCACCTCATGCCCAACAACCTGCGGAGCAAGCGGTTCTGCTCCTTCGCATGGTGGGTCGCCTTTGCCTTCGCCGCCGCCTCCTTTGTTGCATCGCGCTCAAACAACTCGATGGCGAGTCAGAGCGCCTCGACATTCTTGCGGCGGAGACGCTGCGCATCCATCACCGCCGTCGTGAGCGAGCAGCGGAGGACGGAAGCGAGGAGCGTTGCCTCAAGATCGACCGGTGCTCGAGTGCGGATGGCACGCGGACATCGACTCGGACGCCGCTGCCCTCTCCCTCGCCCGCTGCCGCTCGCACCGGGCTGCTCGTGCCTCCTACTCGAGCGTCTGAGTGCGCGCCAGCCCCGCCGCGGACACGAGGAGCCAGCGGTGGCCGAGCACCACCTCCAGAGCAGAGGGTGCTGGTGGTGGGAGGCTCACCTGGAGGAGCGGAGCGGAGTGGCCGGAGCTGTGTCGACGGGCGCTGGGCGCTGACGAAGTGGACCGCCGCCGCCGGATCCGCCTTGGTCGACAACCGAACGCCTCAATGCGATGCGTAGGGCGACCTCCTCGACATCGTCAGGGTCCGCTTCGCGCAGTAGGCTAGACCAGTCATCGTCGGAGCCGGAGGCGGTGCTACTTTGGTCGCCAACCATCATATGCATTCGGAGGGGATCGGAAGTGGAGTGGATGGAGAGGGGAGTGAATTGGAGTTCGGATTGACTGCGGTCTAGGGTTTTCCGAACAGCGATATTTGTGGGCAAGCCGTGCGCCAGGCTGGCCAAGTTGACATGGCGGGCGCACCCGGACGCCCCATATCCGCCTTGTTAGGGAACGTAGTATTTTAAAAATTTCCTACGATCACGCAAGATCTATCTAAGAGATGCATAGCAATGAGACGGGAGAGTGTGTCCACGTACCCTCGTAGACCGAAAGCGGAAGCGTTTAGTAACGCGGTTGATGTAGTCGAATGTCTTCACGATCCAACCGATCCAAGTATCGAACGTACGGCACCTCCGTGTTCAGCACATGTTCAGCACGATGACGTCCCTCGAGCTCTTGATCTAGTTGAGGACGAGGGAGAGTTCCGTCAGCACGATGGCTTGGCGACGGTGATGATGAAGTTACCGGCGTAGGGCTTTGCCTAAGCACTACAACGATATGACCGAGGTGTGTAACTGTGGAGGGGGACACCGCACACGGCTAAGAGAAGACTTGGTGTGTCTTTGGGGTGCCCCCTTCCCACGTATATAAAGGAGGGAGGGAGGCCGGCCCCCCTAAGGGCGCGTCAAGAGTATGGAGTCCTATTAGGACCTCCAAGTCCTAGTAGGAATCCCTTTTCTTTTCGGAGTAGGAGAGAAGGAAAGAGGGAAAGAGAGAGGGAGTAGGAAAAGGAAAGGGGGGCGCCGCCCCCTTCACCTAGTCCAATTCGGACCCATGGGGGGCGCCACCTCCCCTTGGTCTGCCTCCTCTTTTCCCGTATGGCCCAATAAGGCCCATTACTTCTCCCGGTGAATTCCCGTAACTCTATGGTACTTCAAAAAATATCCGAATCACTCGGAACCTTTTCGATGTCCGAATATAGCCTTCCAATATATGCATATTTACCTCTCGACCATTTCGAGACTCCTTGTCATGTCCGTGATCTCATCCGGGACTCCGAACAAACTTGGTCATCAAATCACATAACTCATAATACAAATCGTAATTGAATGTTAAGCGTGCGGACCCTACGGCTTCGAGAACTATGTAGACATGACGGAGACACATCTCCGATAAATAACCAATAGGAGAAGCTGGATGCTCATATTGTTTCCTACATATTCTTCAAAGATCTTTATCGATCAAACCGCATAACAACATACGTTACAAAGCTATCCAGAAATTATGTATTATTTCCAATCACCAACATGTCATTGCTACCTCTTGAGCATGCGTTGGTTTTTCCCTTGAAGAGGAAAGGGTGATGCAGCAAAGTAGCATAAGTATTTCCCTCAGTTTTTGAGAACCAAGGTATCAATCCAGTAGGAGACTACACGCAAGTTGCCTAGTGCCTGCACAAACAATCAAGAACCTTGCAACCAATGCGATAAAGGGGTTGTTAATCCCTTCACGGCCACTTGCAAAAGTGAGATCTGATAAAGATAATAAGATAAATATTTTTGGTAGTTTTGTTGTATAGATTGAAAAGTAAAGATTGTAAAATAAATAGTAAACAAGAATTATAGATCGGAAACTTATATGATGTAAAGTAGACCCGGGGGCCATAGGTTTCACTATTGGCTTCTCTCATGATAGCATGTATTACGGTGGGTCAACAAATTACTGCCGAGCAATTGATAGAAAAGTGCATAGTTATGATGATATCTAAGGCAATGATCATAAATATAGGCAGCGCGTCCGTGTCAAGTAGAACGAAACGATTCTGCATCTACTACTATTACTCCACACATCAACCGATATCCAGCATGCATCTAGGGTATTAAGTTCATAAGAAAAGAGTAACGCATTAGGCAAGATGACATGATGTAGAGGGATAAACTCAAGCAATATGATATAAACCCCATCTTTTTATCCTCGATGACAACAATACAATACGTGCCTTGCTGCCCCTGCTGTCACTGGGAAAGGACACCGCAAGATTGAACCCAAAGCTAAGCACTTCTCCCATTGCAAGAAAGATCAATCTAGTAGGCCAAACTAAACCGATAATTCAAAGAGACTTGCAAAGATATCAAATCATGCATATAAGAATTCAGAGAAGAACCAAATATTGTTCATAGATAAACTTGATCATAAACCCACAATTCATCGGATCTCGGCAAACACACCACAAAAAGTATTACATCGAATAGATCTCCAAGAACATCGAGGAGAGCTTTGTATTGAAGATCAAATAGAGAGAAGAAGCCATCTAGCTAATAACTATGGACCCGAAGGTCTGTGGTAAACTACTCACACATCATCGGAGAGACTATGGTGTTGATGTAGAAGCCCTTCGTGATTGAATCCCCCTCTGACAAATCACCGGAAAAGGCCCCAGATGGGATCTCACAGGTACAGAAGGTTGCGGCGGTGGAAAAGTGGTTTTGTGGCTCTCCTGAATGTTTTTAGGCGGTATACTTTCATTGCCAACATAACAACCGAGAGATTTCGATATATTCCATACTACACACATTATAGGCGGTTCCCAAATAGAATGGTAAAGTTTATACTCCCCCTCCACCAACAAGCATCAATCCATGGCTTGCTCGAAACAACGAGTGCCTCCAACTAACAAGAGTCCCGGGGGAGTTTTGTTTGCAGTTATTTTGATTTTATTTGCATAAAGCATGGGACTGGGCATCCCGATGACCAGCCATTTTCTCGTGAGTGAGGAGCGGAGTCCACTCCTCTTGAGAATAACCCGCCTAGCATGGAAGATACAGACAGCCCTAGTTGATACATGAGCTATTCGAGCATACAAAACAGAATGTTTATTTGAAGGTTTAGAGTTTGGCACATACAAATTTACTTGGAACGGCAGGTAGATACCATATATAGGTAGGTATGGTGGACTCATATGGAATAACTTTGGGGTTTATGGAATTGGATGCACAAGCAGTATTCCCGCTTAGTACAAGTGAAGGCTAGAAAAGACTGGGAAGTGACCAGCTAGAGAGCGACAACAGTCATGAACATGCATTAAAATTAATCAACACCGAATGCAAGCATGAGTAGGATATAATGCACCATGAACATAAATATCGTACAGGCTATGTTGATTTTGTTTCAACTACATGCGTGAACATGTGCCAAGTCAAGACACTCGAATCGTTCAAAAGAGGATACCACCCTATCATACCACATCACAACCATTTTAATAGCATGTTGGCACGCAAGGTAAACTATTATAAGCTCCTAGCTAATTAAGCATGGCATAAGCAACTATAATCTCTAATTGCCATTACAAACATGTTTCTTTCATGATAGGCTGAATCAGGAACGATGAACTAATCATATTTACAAAAACAAGAGAGGTCGAGTTCATACCAGCTTTTCTCATCTCAATAAGTTCATCATATAATCATCATTATTGCCTTTCACTTGCACGACCGAATAGTGTGGAAAATAATAATAGTGCACGTGCATTGGACTAAGCTGGAATCTGCAAGCATTCAATTCAAGAGAGAAGACAAGGTAATATGGGCTCTTTGTTAGATCAACAATAATGCATATGAGAGCCACTCAACATTTTCATTATGGTCTTCTACTCTCGACCCCCAAAGAACAAGAGAAGAAATAAAACTATTTACACGGGAAAGCTCCCAATAAGCAAAAGAAGAACAATAAATCTTTTGGGGTTTTCTTTTTAATTGTTACTACTACAGGCATGGAAAGTAAACTAACTAAAAGCTACAACTATTTTTTTTGTTTTTCTTAAGGTTTGTCCAACACACAAGAAGAAGGCATAAAAAGGAAATAAACTAGCATGGATGATATAATGAAAAAGTATTAGCACCGACAACTAGCATGAATGTGTGAACATGAATGTAATGTCGGTGAGAAATACGTACTCCCCCAAGCTAAGGCTTTTCGCCTAAGTTGGTCCATGGCCACGGCTGGCCTGGTAGATATCCAAAGTTATAGCTGGGGTCGTACTGAGAAGGATCCCCCTGGTGCCACTAGTTGGCGATCTCTTCCGGATTCCACTGATAAACAGACAGACGGTGAGGATCAAATTGTGGTTCCGGCTCTGGCTCTGTAACTGATGTGGGGTTTCAGTAGGCGTGAATGTGTAGGATCGAAAGTATGTCTAGAGGGGGGTGATTAGACTACTTGACCAAATAAAAATCTAGCCTTTTCCTAATTTTAGTTCTAGTCAGATTATAGCAACTTAGCACAAGTCAAGCAATCAAACTACACATGCAATTCTAAGAGTATAGCAGCGGAAAGTAAAACAATTGCATATGAAGGTAAAGGGAGGAGTTTGGAGTGTGCAAACGCAATTGGAGACACAGAGATTTTTGGCGTGGTTCCGATAGGTGGTGCTATCGTACATCCACGTTGATGGAGACTTCAACCCACGAAGGGTAACGGTTGCGCGAGTCCACGGAGGGCTCCACCCATGAAGGGTCCGCGAAGAAGCAACCTTGTCTATCCCACCATGGCCGTAGCCCACGAAGGACTTGCCTCACTCGAGTAGATCTTCACGAAGTACGTGATCTCCTTGCCCTTACAAACTCCCTGGTTCAACTCCACAATCTTGACGGAGGCTCCCAAGTAACACCTAACCAATCTAGGAGACACCACTCTCCAAGAGGTAACAAATGGTGTGTTGATGATGAACTCCTTGCTCTTGTGCTTCAAATGATAGTCTCCCCAACACTCAACTCTCTCTCACAGGATTTGGATTGGGTGGAAAGATGATTTGAGTGGAAAGCAACTTGGGGAAGGCTAGAGATCAAGATTTATGTGGTTGGAGTGGAATATCTTGACCTCAACACAAGTGTAGGTGGTTCTCTCTCAGAAAATGTATGTTGGAAGTGTAGGCATGTTCTGATGGCTCTCTCTCCGAATGAAGAGTGGGTGGAGGGGTATAAATAGCCTCCACACAAAATCTAGCCGTTACACACAAATCACCAAACTCGGTGGGACCGAATCATGAAACTCGGTCAGACCGATTTAGTTCAAAATGTGAACGTTAGGATTTTCGGTGGGACCGACATGTCAACCCGGTGGGACCGATTTTTTAGGATTAGGGCATAACGTAATCTCGGTGAGACCGATTACACAAACTCGGTGAGATTGATTTTGGTAATGGACTAACAGAGAGTTGGTCAGGCAAACTCGATGGGACCGATTCGCTCATCTTGGTTGGACCGAAATGTTACAAAAGGGAAACAAAGAGTTTGCATTGCAATCTTGGTGGCACCGATCGCTCATCTCGGTTTGACCGGAACGTTACGAAGGGAAACAGTGAGATTATAATCCCATCTCGATGAGACCAAGTCCCTATCGGTGAGTCTGAAAAGACTAGAGTTTCTGGCAATGGCTATGTAACTGAACTCGATGGCGCCGGATAGAATGTTTTGGTGGGGCCGAGTTTGACTTTTGGTTTGGGACATATGTGGATGTGAGAAAGTAGTTGAGGACTTTGGAGCATATCACTAAGCACTTTGAGCAAGCAAGCCATTAGGCAACACCTCATCCCCTCTTAATAGTATTGGCTTTTCCTATGGACTCAATGTGATCTTGGATCACTTAAAATGAAAAGATGTAGAGTCCTGAGCTTTGAGCTTGAGCCAATTCTTTGTCCTTAGAATTTTGAGGGATCCACTTTTCTCATCCATGCCATGCCAATCACTGAGCTTTCCTGAAATGTTTATCTTTAAGTAGCATTAGCTCAATGAGTTATATGTTGTTAGGAATTCCCAAAACCACCCAGGGATAGTTGCACTTTCAATCTCCCCCTTTTTGTTAATTGGTGACAACATATAGATCAAAGCTTCGACAAATGATAAATAAGATTGAAAAAAAACATCGACGCTTTGAGAAGTATGTGATAAGCAAGAGCTCCCCCTAAATTTGTGCATTATTTAAAATTTGCTTTTGAATGCAAATGTACAATCAATTAGGATCATGGGTTACTCTTCCATGTCACATACATCTTGGTGGAGCGCTCAAAATGATAGAGAATAAAAGCATGCACTCATCACCAAGCAAGTGAATGGTCATATAAGGATATAAGAGATGATATCATCCAACAAGCATTAAGGGTAGCATATGATCAAACACATGATCAACAAGTATCTCATAAGGACATAAAGTATCTCACACAAGCACTCAATAAACAAGTTCAACCAAAATAGCAAGAGAGATAAAAAGAACAACACTCTCTCTCGAAGCCTATGATCTATACATTTTTCTCCCCCTTTGGCAACAAGTTACAAAAAAGTTCAAAAAAGCATAGTGCTAAACGACTCTCAGGCTTGATCTTCGGGAGGTGGTGTAGAGAGAACTCCAAGGACGAAGGCTTCCTATTAAGTAGTTGGAGCTGATGGAGTGGCTGCTGGAGGTGGCACTGGAGTTGTGGCTGCTGGTGCTGACACTGAAGCTCGAGTATCTGTCGCAGGCACTGCAGCAGATCTTTGTCCTCTGGGTACTCTAGAAAAAGCATCTGTAGTGGACTTGCCCTTCTTCTCCTCTGCTTCCTCCTGAAGCTGCTCAACTGCAGATTGGATCTCCATTACCTTCAGATCAAGATCATAGAATTTGGTCTCTATAATCCTCTCCAAGCTCTCCTGGTTTTGAGACAGGGTGGCCAAGCCCTTCTCAATCATCAAGGTGGATTGGATCAGATATCCAAGCTGATCTTGCTTGCTCTTCAGGAAAACCTGAGATGCCTCCTCAACACTTGGCATCTTTGCAGCTTTCTCTGCCCTTGCTTTTGATCTCTTCTCATGTGCTTGAGATGAAGATGGTTCATTTTCATCCATGACAACAGTGTTGTCTTCAAATTCAGGGTAGATGGGCAGGTGCTCCTTATCCAAAAGATATTTGCGTGTGCCCATCTTTGAGTTGATGAGCTCCTGAATTTGTGGGGCATATCCACAACTCCTCTTCTGATCAGCTGCTGTCCTTTTGATTGTCTCCATAATCAGACTCATGACTTTGAATTTTTGAGGCACATCAAACAAATGTAGCAAGTTGATGGCATGTCCTCTGATCATCTTGTGATCACCTGACTTGGGTAGCAATGTGTGTATGAGGATCCAATTTATAGTAGATAGACCAGACAACAAGAAGTGGATAGATCCAAACTTGTGAGTATCCAAAGCAGCATCTGGGATCTCTTTGTACATGTTGGCCATTGTGTTGTGGTCTTTCTTCTTCTCAGCATAAATATCCAAGTCATCCTCATTTTCTTCTGGGGCATTGATCAACTGAGCCCATTCTTCAATAGAAAATTGGTACCTTGTACCTTCGGACATCCAAATGATCTTTCCATCTGGGTAGAAGTGGGCAGTGGAGTAAAACTGCATGATCAGCTCATCGTTCGACTTGGTGAGCTTCTACGCCACAAAGGTATCAACTCCACATGCCTTGAAGCTGTCATATACACCTGGATAGTGATCTTCATTCTCCTTGATGTACTCCTAGTCAATCCATCTCATGTCACACACAATGGGCTTCTTGGCAAACAGGATTGTCTCGTAAAAGTCTTGTTGTTCCTTGGTGTGAAACCTGTAGTCCACAGCAGTCCTCCTCCTGACAGCATATGGATCAAACTGTCTCCATAACCTCAGTCCTGCATCCTTCCTGATTTTCATGTTTTCTGCCACAGGGTGTGTATCATTGTGGTCAAGGATCTTGGGCTTCAGCTTCCTCAACACAACTGAGTCATTTTCTTCTTCTTCAGCAGCTTCAGGCACTGGGGCCTTGTTTTTCTCCTCAGCAGGAATGTTTCTAGTGCTTCTCTTGGGTTTAGGATTTTGAGCTAGAGTAGTAGCCTTGGGAGCAGCTATGGGTTTAGATGGAGTAGCCCCTGATCTGATTGCATCTCCCATGAGCTTTTGTGCTTTGGGTGCTGGTGCAGCATCCTCTTCCCCTTCATCTGAACCTCTCATTATTGATGATCTGCCAAGCACTCTAGCAGTGGTCTTATTGACCCTTTCCTTCATTTTCTTCCCTTCTCCAATTGCCTCTTCAGTTGGCTTGGAGGTTTCAGCAGTGGATACTCTAGCCTTAGACATAGGAACTCTTCTTGCTGGAGCCTTTGTTTTCATTCTTGGCTTCGTTGTAGCAGTTGTGCCATACTCCTTCTTCCGCACCTTTTTCCTTGAAGTGGCCTCATCCTCAACAGCCACATAATCTTCATCCTCTGAATCAGAAGTTTTCTTCTTCCTTGTGCTGGTAGCTGCCTTTGGCAAGTTACTTGGTGTGCTCCTGCTGTCCTCATCATAGCTGCTAGAGGGATCAGAACCCTCACTCATCTGCACCTGCTGTTCAGACTTGTTCTGGCTGTCACTTTGGTCAGACATCATGCAGGCAAACTGTCAGCAGACCCTATGAATAGATTATAGATGAGGTGGAGAAGATGAGCATCACAAAGTATAGGAGTTTTGCAAAACAATTGAGTTAAAAGTTTAGTTTTAGTTCTCTACAGAAGTGATCTCGGAGCTACCGAATTGACAAACTCGGTGATACCGAAGCAACACTTGGAACCTAAAATAGTGAACTCAGTAAGGCCGAGTCACAGTTCGGTGGCACCGAAATTGCTAGGGTTTCACAGAATCTTGAACTCAGTCACACCGATTTGCGTGTTTCGGTCAGACCGAAGAGCGCATGTGCAATGGCCAAGGCCAAATCAGTGAGACCGATTTCTACAGTTCGGTCGGTCCGAGATGAGTTCTGCGGAGAGCTAACCCTAAAATTTTCGAATCAATCTAGACCTAAGGAAGTTTTAGCTGGATGGATGAATCTCAATCGTGGCAAGAAACATGGCATTGAACTTGTGCTAGAAATCGGAGTGAAAAAGACAGCACAAGGGATTGAACACTTACCCTAATGCGGCGAGTGTTCAGCGGCAACGGCGGAGCAGATTGCCGTTGACGGTGGCGGAGACCAGCGGTGGGAGGTCGCTGGCGGTGAGAAGATGATCCAGAGACCCGAAGAGGCAGAGTAGGTTATGCGCGGGTGAAGGGTTTCAGAAAAATTTCCAAAATTTGGCCCGTCAGTATATATAACCTGACCCTGTCGGTTCGACCGAGTGGAACAACTCGGTGGCACCGAGATGCAAAACTGCAGGCAATTACTGCAACTCTATGTGACCGAAAGGTTCTAATCGGTTGCACCGAGATTGAAAACCTAGATCAACTAAGTGATCTCGGTAGGACCGGAAAGGATGAATCGGTCAGACCGAAATGCACAAAGAAGTTTTGGAAGTTTAAGTCTATGACGAATCGGGAACTCCGAGTGCTCCTCACACAGAGTGATTCGAATCTGACTTGATCAAACTTTGTGATGTAGCATGAATAGAGTTTGAGACAACAAAAGCATAGATAGCTAGAGGGAGTTCTTAGGCATTCTTGTCCATCCATTTGGCAAAAGAGAAAAAAACCAATCAAAGCAACAAATGGATTTCCTCGAATGAGAAAAATATGCATTCAACATGCTCACACAATTAAAATGACAAATGAAATATGTGACGAAGCATGCACAGACACTCTAGCATCTATCAAGCAATTGGCGAAGACTAGGTCATCTATATATGAGTATATTGACTTAGGAGTCAAATGAGAACATTTGATCATAGGTCATACTCATCGTTTAAGCACAAGTGGGGTTACCACTTTTACATAGAGCATTGTTGTACTCACACCATTAGAGTTGCTTTAACTCATTTGATTGGAGTAAAGCTCCCCCTAGATGTGATATCCCCCCTAAGAGGGATCAACTAACCTTGGGTTTTGTCGATGATGACTTCATGTAGGTGTTGAAGATGTGGATGCTCAATGTTGATGTAGATTATTCGAAGCAATCCTTTGGAGTGAGTTGCACTTTCAATACCTACATGGGTTAGTCCCACAAGGAACAAACAAGGATATCCATAGACATAGAGTGATGTGTACACAAGATGATGTCCATGGAAGCATTAGGTTACCTTGTCCCTAGTCTTACCAACAAGAGGGTTTGTGACTCCTTGAACTAGTGCAAGATACGAAAGTTGTTTGCACTTGTCCTTGGGTGCTTCCTCAAATGCATCAATCTCCTCTTGAAGCTTGTCCTTGCCTTTTTGCTTGTGGTCTTATGGTAGAAGATCATCTTGAACTTGTGTCCCTTTGAAAGAAGTAGGATCATACTTCTCTTGTTGAGGAACAAACTTCGTCTTGGGATATTGATCTTCTTCCCACTCAACTCCATTGGCATTGAACTTTCGTTCAAACCACCACCTTGATTCTTCCAGTGTCTCCCTTGCTTGCGTACAATTTCCTCAAATTGCTTACTTCCGGCAAGGCTCTTGTAAACACCTTTATCTATAATTCCCTTCAATAAGCTATTTTCTTGCTCAAGTGTAACTTGGCTAAGAGAATCATTAGTGGAATCAAGAGAGCTACTAGAAGAAACAACATTGGATTTAGCATGATTGTTGTTACTACTAGATGAAGAATCTTTCTTGTTCTTGTTGCTAGATTTAACTTGTGGCATGTAAGTAGACAAGAGTAAACGCTTGGCAATATAAGAACTTTTCTTGTGAAGATCATCATTGATTGCCTTTAAAAACTCATGTTCTTGCTCAAGGTTGAGATTTTCAAAGCGTAGCTTATCATGAGTCTTTAAAAGTTCTCGATGATCTTCCAAGGTAGTTTCATGAGCTAACTTAAGAGTGTTTAGTTCTTTAGTTAGATGCTCAATCTCCTTCTTATCATCGTCATTCGTTTTATGTTGATTATCATGATTAATAGCAAGCTCATCATAGTTTTCATAACTAGAGTTGTCAACAAGTAAATCATCATCTCCTAGCAAATCATCTTCATCACTATTGAAATCAACATACTCGGGGTGTGTTACCTTTGGACCTTTAGCCATGAAGCATCTCCCAATTCCTTCATTTGGTGAGTCAAATATGTCGTAGGAGTTGGTTGTCACAACTCCTAGTCCGGCAACACCTTCATCTTGAGTATATTCGGAGTCGGAGTGATAACGTTTTTTGGAGTGATTGTCGGAGTCGGAACCGGATACCCATTCACCAACATGAGCTTGATGTCTTGTTTTTGTGTAGCTCCTTGATGACTTGTCCTTCCTTTCCGAGTCCTTGCTTCTCCGAGAGGGTCTTCGTTCATAACGATCATCTCTACTCCTTCTCTTGGGAGAATCTCCTCTTCTTTTGTAGGGGGGCATACATTCATTGGAGTAGTGTCCGGGTCTTCCACAATTGTAGCAATTACGCTCATGACTAGAAGATCTTTTGTCATTGTAGGACCTTGACTTGGAACTTCTTTCCTTGCTTCTACTCTTGTAGAACATGTTGAAGTTCTTCACCATTAGATCAATTATTCATTGAAGGTTTGCTTCTCACTTGGTGATGTGGGAGCATCACACGAGGCTTTGTAAGCACCACTTGACTTGTTGTGAAGCTCTTCCTTATCCTTGAGTGACATCTCATGAGCAATAATTCTTCCAATAACTTCCGTTGGCTTGAGATCTTTGTAATTGGGCATCATTTGGATCAATGTGCACACGGTATCATATTTTCCATCCAAGGCTCTTAGGATCTTCTTGATGATGAATCTATCGGTCATCTCTTCACTTCCTAAGCCGACAATCTCATTTGTGATGAGAGCAAGCCTAGAGTACATTTTAGGGACGCCTTCACCATCCTTCATTTTGAACTTGTCAAGCTGACTTTGAAGCACATCCAATTTGGATTCCTTGACGGATTCGGTACCTTCGTGCATATCAATCAAAGTATCCCAAATTTCCTTTGCATTCTCAAGACGGCTGATTTTGTTGAATTCTTCGGGGCATAATCCGTTGAAGAGAATATCACAAGCTTGAGCATTGTATTGTAGCATCTTCAACTCTTCCGCGGTAGCTTCATGGTTTGGTTCTCTCCCATCGAAGAATTCACCTTGCAAGCCAATACACACAATAGCCCAAACGGCGGGGTTATGTCCAAGAATATGCATTTTCATCTTATGCTTCCAACTAGCAAAATTTGTACCATCAAAGTAAGGACCTCTACGGTGGTAATTTCCCTCGCTAGACGCCATACTCTCCTAGGTTGTGAAACCAAGGCTATGACCACCAAAAGCTATGGAAATCAAAGCAAATGGAGACCAAAGCTCTGATACCACTTGTAGGATCGAAAGTATGTCTAGAGGGGGGGTGATTAGACTACTTGACCAAATAAAAATCTAGCCTTTTCCCAATTTTAGTTCTAGGCAGATTTTAGCAACTTAGCACAAGTCAAGCAATCAACCTACACATGCAATTCTAAGAGTATAGCAGCGGAAAGTAAAACAATTGCATATGAAGGTAAAGGGAGGAGTTTGGAGTGTGCAAACGCAATTGGAGACACGGAGATTTTTGGCGTGGTTCCGATAGGTGGTGCTATCGTACATCCACGTTGATGGAGACTTCAACCCACGAAGGGTAACGGTTGCGCGAGTCCACGGAGGGCTCCACCCACGAAGGGTCCACGAAGAAGCAACCTTGTCTATCCCACCATGGCCGTCGCCCATGAAGGACTTGCCTCACTCGGGTAGATCTTCACGAAGTAGGCGATCTCCTTGCCCTTACAAACTCCTTGGTTCAACTCCACAATCTTGACGGAGGCTCCCAAGTGACACCTAACCAATCTAGGAGACACCACTCTCCAAGAGGTAACAAATGGTGTGTTGATGATGAACTCCTTGCTCTTGTGCTTCAAATGATAGTCTCCCCAACACTCAACTCTCTCTCACAGGATTTGGATTTGGTGGAAAGATGATTTGAGTGGAAAGCAACTTGGGAAGGCTAGAGATCAAGATTTATGTGGTTGGAGTGGAATATCTTGACCTCAACACAAGTGTAGGTGGTTCTCTCTCAGAAAATGTATGTTGGAAGTGTAGGCATGTTCTGATGGCTCTCTCACCGAATGAAGAGTGGGTGGAGGGTTATAAATAGCCTCCACACAAAATCTAACAGTTACACACAAATCACCAAACTCAGTGGGACCGAATCATGAAACTCGGTCAGACCGATTTAGTTCAAAATGTGAACGTAAGGATTTTCGGTGGGACCGTGGGACCATTTTTTTAGGGTTAGGGCATAACGTAATCTCGGTGAGACCGATTACACAAACTCGGTGAGACCGATTTTGGTAATGGACTAACAGAGAGTTGGTCAGGCAAACTCGGTGGGACCGATTCGCTCATCTCGGTTGGACCGAAACGTTGCAAAAGGGAAACAGAGAGTTTGCATTGCAATCTCGGTGGGACCGATCGCTCATCTCGGTTTGACCGAAACGTTACGAAGGGAAACAGAGAGATTACAATCCCATCTCGGTGAGACCGAGATCCCTATCAGTGGACCAAAAAGACTAGGGTTTCTGGCAGTGGCTATGTCAACTGAACTCGGTGGCGCCGGATAGAAAGTTTCGGTGGGGCCGAGTTTGACTTTTGGTTTGGGACATATGTGGATGTGATAAAATAGTTGAGGACTTTGGAGCATATCAGTAAGCACTTTGAGCAAGCAAGCCATTAGTCAACACCTCATCCCCTCTTAATAGTATTGGCTTTTCCTATGGACTCAATGTGATCTTGGATCACTTAAAATGAAAAGATGTAGAGTCCTAAGCTTTGAGCTTGAGCCAATTCTTTGTCCTTAGAATTTTGAGGGATCCACTTTTCTCATCCATGCCATGCCAATCATTGAGTTTTCCTGAAATGTTTATCTTTAAGTAGCATTAGCTCAATGAGTTATATGTTTTAGGAATTACCAAAACCACCCAGGGATAGTTGCACTTTCAATCTCCCCCTTTTTGGTAATTGATGACAACATATAGATCAAATCTTCGACAAATGATAAATAAGATTGGAAAAAAAACATTGACGCTTTGAGAAGTATGTGATAAGCAAGAGCTCCCCTAAATTTGTGCATTATTTAAAATTTGCTTTTGAATGCAAATGCACAATCGATTAGGATCATGGGTTACTCTTCCATGTCACATACATCTTGGTGGAGCGCTCAAAATGATAGAGAATAAAAGCATGCACTCATCACCAAGCAAGTGAATGATCATATAAGGATATAAGAGATGATATCATCCAACAAGCATTAAGGGTAGCATATGATCAAACACATGATCAACAAGTATCTCACAAGGACATAAAGTATCTCACACAAGCACTCAATAAAC
The DNA here is from genome assembly GCF_018294505.1 of Triticum aestivum. Lineage (NCBI taxonomy): Eukaryota > Viridiplantae > Streptophyta > Magnoliopsida > Poales > Poaceae > Triticum > Triticum aestivum. The sequence continues at coordinate 503,028,650 of NC_057806.1, read as the reverse complement.
AAGTTCAACCAAAATAGCAAGAGAGATAAAAAGAACAACACTCTCTCTCGAAGCCTATGATCTATACATTTTTCTCCCCCTTTGGCAACAAGTTACCAAAAAGTTCAAAAATGCATAGTGCTAAACGACTCTCAGGCTTGATCTTTGGGAGGTGGTGTAGAGAGAACTCCAAGGACGAAGGCTTCCTATGAAGTAGTTGGAGCTGATGGAGTGGCTGCTGGAGGTGGGACTGGAGTTGTGGCTGCTGGTGCTGACATTGAAGCTCGAGTATCTGTCGCGGGCACTGCAGCAGATCTTTGTCCTCTGGGTACTCTAGAAAAAGCATCTATAGTGGACTTGCCCTTCTTCTCCTCTGCTTCCTCCTGAAGCTGCTCAACTGCAGATTGGATCTCCATTACCTTCAGATCAAGATCATAGAATTTGGTTTCTATAATCCTCTCCAAGCTCTCCTGGTTTTGAGACAGGGTGGCCAAGCCCTTCTCAATCATCAAGGTGGATTGGATCAGATATCCAAGCTGATCTTGCTTGCTCTTCAGGAAAACCTGAGATGCCTCCTCAACACTTGGCATCTTTGCAGCTTTCTCTGCCCTTGCTTTTATCTCTTCTCATGTGCTTGAGCTGAAGATGGTTCATTTTCATCCATGACAACAGTGTTGTCTTCAAATTCAGGTGTAGATGGGCAGGTGCTCCTTATCCAAAAGATATTTGCATGTGCCCATCTTTGAGTTTATGAGCTCCTAAATTTGTGGGGCATACCCACAACTCCTCTTCTGATCAGCTAATGTCCTTTTGATTGTCTCACAATCAGACTCATGACTTTGAATTTTTGAGGCACATCAAACAAATGTAGCAAGTTGATGGCATGTCCTCTGATCATCTTGTGATCACCTGACTTGGGTAGCAATGTGTGTATGAGGATCCAATTTATAGTAGATAGACCAGACAACAAGAAGTGGACAGATCCAAACTTGTGAGTATCCAAAGCAGCATCTGGGATCTCTTTGTACATGTTGGCCATTGTGTTGTGGTCTTTCTTCTTCTCAGCATAAATATCCAAGTCATCCTCATTTTCTTGTGGGGCATTGATCAACTGAGCCCATTCTTCAATAGAAGATTGGTACCTTGTACCTTCGGACATCCAAATGATCTTTCCATCTGGGTAGAAGTGGGTAGTGGAGTAAAACTGCATGATCAGCTTATCGTTCCACTTGGTGAGCTTCTGGGCCACAAAGGTATCAACTCCACATGCCTTGAAGCTGTCATATACACCTAGATAGTGATCTTCATTCTCCTTGATGTACTCCTAGTCAACCCATCTCATGTCACACACAATGGGCTTCTTGTCAAGCAGGATTGTCTCATAAAAGTCTTGTTGTTCCTTGGTGTGAAACCTGTAGTCCACAGCAGTCCTCCTCCTGACAGCATATGGATCAGACTATCTCCATAACCTCAGTCCTGCATCCTTCCTGATTTTCATGTTTTCTGCCACAGGGTGTGTATCATTGTGGTCAGGGATCTTGGGCTTCAGCTTCCTCAACACAACTGAGTCATTTTCTTCTTCTTCAGTAGCAGCTTCAGGCACTGGGGCCTTGTTTTTCTTCTCGGCAGGAATGTTTCTAGTGCTTCTCTTGGGTTTAGGATTCTGAGCTAGAGCAGTAGCCTTGGGAGCAGCTATGGGTTTAGATGGAGTAGCCCCTGATCTGATTGCATCTCCCATGAACTTTTGTGCTTTGGGTGCTGGTGCAGCATCCTCTTGCTCTTCATCTGAACCTCTCATTATTGATGATCTGCCAAGCACTCTGGCAGTGATCTTCTTGACCCTTTCCTTCATTTTCTTCCCTTCTCCAACTGCCTCTTCAGTTGGCTTGTAGGTTTCAGCAGTGGATACTCTGGCCTTAGACATAGGAACTCTTCTTGCTGGAGCCTTTGTTTTCATTCTTCGCTTTGTTGTAGCAGTTGTGCCATACTCCTTCAGCACCTTTTTCCTTGAAGTGGCCTCATCCTCAACAGCCACATAATCTTCATCCTTTGAATCAGAAGTTTTCTTCTTCCTTGTCCTGATAGCTGCCTTTGGCAAGTTACTTGGTGTGCTCCTGCTGCCCTCATCATAGCTGCTAGAGGGATCAGAACCCTCACTCATCTGCACCTGCTGTTCAGACTTGTTCTGGCTGTCACTTTGGTCAGACATCATGCAGGCAAACTGTCAGCAGACCCTATGAATAGATTATAGATGAGGTAGAGAAGATGAGCATCACAAAGTACAGGAGTTTTGCAAAACAATTGAGTCAAAAAGTTTAGTTTTAGTTCTCTACAGAAGTGATCTCGGAGCTACCGAATTGACAAACTCGGTGATACCGTAGCAACACTTGGAACCTAAACTAGTGAACTCAGTAGGGCCGAGTCACAGTTCGGTGGCACCGAGATTGCTAGGGTTTCACAGAATCTTGAACTCAGTCACACCGATTTGCGTGTTTCGGTCAGACCGAAGAGCGCATGTGCAATGACCAAGGCCAAATCGGTGAGACCGATTTCTATAGTTCGGTCGGTCCGAGATGAGTTCTACGGAGAGCTAACCCTAAAATTTTTGAATCAATCTAGACCTAAGGAAGTTTTAGCTGGATGGATGAATCTCAATCGTGGCAAAAAACATGGCATTGTCCTTGTGCTAGGAATCAGAGTGAAAAAGACAGCACAAGGGATTGAACACTTACCCTAATGCGGCGAGTGTTCAGCGGCAATGGCGGAGCAGATTGCCGTTGACGGTGGCGGAGACCAGCGGTGGGAGGTCGCTGGCGGCGAGAAGATGATCCAGAGACCCGAAGAGGCAGAGTAGGTTATGCGCGGGCGAAGGGTTTCAGAAAATTTTCCAAAATTTGGCCCGTCAGTATATATAACCTGACCCTGTCGGTGTGACCGAGTGGAACAACTCGGTGGCACCGAGATGCAAAACTGCAGGCAGTTACTGCAACTCGGTGTGACCGAAAGGTTCTAATCGGTTGCATCGAGACTGAAAACCTAGATCAACTAAGTGATCTCGGTAGGACCGGAAAGGATGAATCGGTCAGACCGAAATGCACAAAGAGGTTTTGGAAGTTTAAGTCTATGACGAATCGGGAACTCCGAGTGCTCCTCACACAGAGTGGTTCGAATCTGACTTGATCAAACTTTGTGATGTAGCATGAATAGAGTTTGAGACGAGAAAAGCATAGATAGCTAGAGGGAGTTCTTAGGCATTCTTGTCCATCCATTTGGCAAAATAGAAAAAAAACCAATCAAAGCAACAAATGGATTTCCTCGAATGAGAAAAATATGCATTCAACATGCTCACACAATTAAAATGGACAAATGAAATATGTGACGAAGCATGCACAGACACTCTAGCATCTATCAAGCAATTGGCGATGACTAGGTCATCTATATATGAGTATATTGACTTAGGAGTCAAATGAGAACATTTGATCATAGGTCATACTCATCGTTTAAGCACAAGTGGGGTTACCACTTTTACATAGAGCATTGTTGTACTCACACCATTAGAGTTGCTTTAACTCAATTGATTAGAGTAAAGCTCCCCCTAGATGTGATATCCCCCCTAAGAGGGATCAACTAACCTTGGGTTTTGTCGATGATGACTTCATGTAGGTGTTGAAGATGTGGATGCTCAATGTTGATGTAGATCATTCGGAGCAATCCTTTGGAGTGAGTTGCACTTTCAATACCTACATGGGTTAGTCCCACAAGGAACAAACAAGGATATCCATAGACATAGAGTGATGTGTACACAAGATGATGTCCATGGAAGCATTAGGTTACCTTGTCCCTTGTCTTACCAACAAGAGGGTTTGTGACTCCTTGAACTAGTGCAAGATATGAAAGTTGTTTGCACTTGTCCTTGCCAAAATGATAAGAGTGAAGTAGGTTGGCGGAGTCACCCTCAAGAACTCTCTAGTTCTTGTTCTTCGGGATCCACACCATCTTGATGGGAATCCTTGGGGTTGTAGTCGTACTTGAAGTAGAACTTGATGTAGTCTTGGGAATCCATTTGACCAAGGCCTTGGGTGCTTCCTCGAATGCATCAATCTCCTCTTGAAGCTTGTCCTTGCCTTTTTGCTTGTGGTCTTGTGGTGGAAGATCATCTTGAGATTGTGTTCCTTTGAAAGAAGTAGGATCATACTTCTCTTGTTGAGGAACAAACTTCGTCTTGGGGTATTGATCTTCTTCCCACTCAACTCCATTGGCATTGAACTTTCGTTCAAAACCAACACCTTGATTCTTCCGGTGTCTTCCTTGCTTGCGTACAATTTCCTCAAATTGCTTACTTCCGGCAAGGCTCTTGTAAACACCTTTCTCTATAATTCCCTTCAATAAGCTATTTTCTTGCTCAAGTGTAACTTGGCTAAGAGAATCATTAGTGGAATCAAGAGAGCTACTAGAAGCAACAACATTGGATTTAGCATGATTGTTGTTACTACTAGATGAAGAATCTTTCTTGTTCTTGTTGCTAGATTTAACTTGTGGCATGTAAGTAGACAAGAGTAAACGCTTGGCAATGTAAGAAGAACTTTTCTTGCGAAGATCATCATTGATTGCCTTTAAAAACTCATGTTCTTGCTCAAGGTTGAGCTTTTCAAAGCGTAGCTTATCATGAGTCTTTAAAAGTTCTCGATGATCTTCCAAGGTAGTTTCATGAGCTAACTTAAGAGTGTTTAGTTCTTTAGTTAGACGCTCAATCTCCTTCTTATCATCGTCATTCGTTTTATGTTGATTATCATGATTAATAGCAAGCTCATCATAGTTTTCATAACTAGAGTTGTCAACAAGTAAATCATCATCTCCTAGCAAATCATCTTCATCACTATTGAAATCAACATACTCGGGGTGTGTTACCTTTGGACCTTTAGCCATGAAGCATCTCCCAATTCCTTCATTTTGTAAGTCAAATATGTCGTAGGAGTTGGTTGTCACAAGTGCTCGTCCGGCAACACCTTCATCTTGAGTATATTCGGAGTCGGAGTGATAACGTTTTTTGGAGTGATTGTCGGAGTCGGAACCGGATACCCATTCACCAACATGAGCTTGATGTCTTCTTTTTGTGTAGCTCCTTGATGACTTGTCCTTCCTTTCCGAGTCCTTGCTTCTCCGAGAGGGTCTTCGTTCATAACGATCATCTCTACTCCTTCTCTTGGGAGAATCTCCTCTTCTTTTGTAGGGGGGCGTACATTCATTGGAGTAGTGTCCGGGTCTTCCACAATTGTAGCAATTACGTGCACGACTAGAAGATCTTTTGTCATTGTAGGACCTTGACTTGGAACTTCTTTCCTTGCTTCTACTCTTGTAGAACCTGTTGAAGTTCTTCACCATTAGACTCAATTCTTCATTGAAGGTTTGCTTCTCACTTGGTGATGTGGGAGCATCACACGAGGCTTTGTAAGCACCACTTGACTTGTTGTGAAGCTCTTCCTTATCCTTGAGTGACATCTCATGAGCAATAATTCTTCCAATAACTTCCGTTGGCTTGAGATCTTTGTAACTGGGCATCATTTGGATCAATGTGCACACGGTATCATATTTTCCATCCAAGGCTCTTAGGATCTTCTTGATGATTAATCTATCGGTCATCTCTTCACTTCCTAAGCCGGCAATCTCATTTGAGTACATTTCAGCGACGCCTTCACCATCCTTCATTTTGAACTTGTCAAGCTGACTTTGAAGCACATCCAATTTGGATTCCTTGACAGACTCGGTACCTTCATGCATATCAATCAAAGTATCCCAAATTTCCTTTGCATTCTCAAGACGGCTGATTTTGTTAAATTCTTCGGGGCATAATCCGTTGAAGAGAATATCACAAGCTTGAGCATTTATTGTAGCATCTTCAATTCTTCCGCGGTACCTTCACGGTTTGGTTCTCTCCCATCGAATAATTCACCTTGCAAGCCAATACACACAATAGCCCTAACGGCAGGGTTATGTCCAAGAATATGCATTTTCATCTTATGCTTCCAACTAGAAAAATTTGTACCATCAAAGTAAGGACCTCTATGGTGGTAATTTCCCTCGCTAGACGCCATACTCTCCTAGGTTGTGAAACCAAGGCTATGACCACCAAAAGCTATGGAAATCAAAGCAAATGGAGACCAAAGCTCTGATACCACTTGTAGGATCGAAAGTATGTCTAGAGGGGGGTGATTAGACTACTTGACCAAATAAAAATCTAGCCTTTTCCCAATTTTAGTTCTAGGCAGATTTTAGCAACTTAGCACAAGTCAAGCAATCAACCTACACATGCAATTCTAAGAGTATAGCAGCGGAAAGTAAAACAATTGCATATGAAGGTAAAGGGAGGAGTTTGGAGTGTGCAAACGCAATTGGAGACACGGAGATTTTTGGCGTGGTTCCGATAGGTGGTGCTATCGTACATCCACGTTGATGGAGACTTCAACCCACGAAGGGTAACGGTTGCGCGAGTCCACGGAGGGCTCCACCCACGAAGGGTCCACGAAGAAGCAACCTTGTCTATCCCACCATGGCCGTCGCCCACGAAGGACTTGCCTCACTCGGGTAGATCTTCACGAAGTAGGCGATCTCCTTGCCCTTACAAACTCCTTGGTTCAACTCCACAATCTTGACGGAGGCTCCCAAGTGACACCTAACCAATCTAGGAGACACCACTCTCCAAGAGGTAACAAATGGTGTGTTGATGATGAACTCCTTGCTCTTGTGCTTCAAATGATAGTCTCCCCAACACTCAACTCTCTCTCACAGGATTTGGATTTGGTGGAAAGATGATTTGAGTGGAAAGCAACTTGGGGAAGGCTAGAGATCAAGATTTATGTGGTTGGAGTGGAATATCTTGACCTCAACACAAGTGTAGGTGGTTCTCTCTCAGAAAATGTATGTTGGAAGTGTAGGCATGTTCTGATGGCTCTCTCCACGAATGAAGAGTGGGTGGAGGGGTATAAATAGCCTCCACACAAAATCTAACCGTTACACACAAATCACCAAACTCGGTGGGACCGAATCATGAAACACGGTCAGACCGATTTAGTTCAAAATGTGAACGTTAGGATTTTCGGTGGGACCGACATGTCAACTCGGTGGGACCGATTTTGTTAGGGTTAGGGCATAACGTAATCTCGGTGAGACCGATTACACAAACTCGGTGAGACCGATTTTGGTAATGGACTAACAGAGAGTTGGTCAGGCAAACTCGGTGGGACCGATTCGCTCATCTCCGTTGGACCAAAACGTTACGAAAGGGAAACAGAGAGTTTGCATTGCAATCTCGGTGGGACCGATCGCACATCTCGGTTTGACCGAAACGTTACGAAGGGAAACAGAGAGATTATAATCCCATCTCGGTGAGACCGAGATCCCTATCAGTGAGACCGAAAAGACTAGGGTTTCTGGCAGTGGCTATGTCAACTGAACTTGGTGGCGCCGGATAGAAAGTTTTAGTGGGGCCGAGCTTGACTTTTGGTTTGGGACATATGTGGATGTGAGAAAGTAGTTGAGGACTTTGGAGCATATCACTAAGCACTTTGAGCAAGCAATCCATTAGGCAACACCTCATCCCCTCTTAATAGTATTGGCTTTTCCTATGGACTCGATGTGATCTTGGATCACTTAAAATGAAAAGATGTAGAGTCCTGAGCTTTGAGCTTGAGCCAATTCTTTGTCCTTAGAATTTTGAGGGATCCACTTTTCTCATCCATGCCATGCCAATCATTGAGCTTTCCTGAAATGTTTATCTTTAAGTAGCATTAGCTCAATGAGTTATATGTTGTTAGGAATTACCAAAACCACCCAGGGATAGTTGCACTTTCAGAATGGCCTTTGGTGGAACAAGGTACTTGCCTGCAGATAAGTCAAACAAGGAAGGAGCAGGAAAAGTAATAGTCTCAGGGTGATTTTTATCAAATATCAGCTTGTACTTAAGCATATTTTCCTTGTTCTTAACGATAAAATCATGTGCTACCATACTCCTATAGTCTAGAAAAACAGGAGGCAGCAACTTCTCTTCCTTCTCATAATGCCTAATAGGTATATTAAAATGTGCAGCGAGGCGCGAGGCAAACATACCTCCCAAGATGGGGCCCTTAGTACGGTTAAGATTTAGCCGCTTTGCAACAATAGCACCCATACTAAATGTGTTATCAAGGAACAAGGCATGGCACAAAATAACAATATCAGGGGCACTAAGGTTGCCACAGTTTCTGTGACCAATTAAGCATCTACTAGCAAATATTTCAGAGTAACGTAAAACAGGAAAGTGTATGCTAGTAATTCTTGCATCGGAAACCTTCCTCGTTTCCCCTACATCAATTGTATCAATAAACCCTTCCACATCGTCATGATGTGGTTTCTCTACACTGCCCTCAAAAGGGATCAAACAAATCAGACAGAAATCATGAAGTGACATTTCCTTATGCTCATCATATAAATAAAATTCCACCGGAGGTGGTGAGCTCCTAGCATGGAAATGAAAGTTTTGCACAAAGATATTGGTGAGTAAGAGATATTGTTCGCGTCGGTCATGGAGGAAGGTGGTGAGGCCTGCATTCTCAACCAATTCATAGAAATCATCATAAATTCCGGCTGCTCTCAAGAAATCATCACAAGGCCATTCACACAGCCGGACCTCCGCAGTGCGAGGGAGATTATACTTAGGCTTCTTGTTCTCTTCACTTTGTTTATCCTTCGAGCTTCGACTCGATGAGCCCCTCAAAATCTCTTCATCTTTTTCTGAAATTTTTAGTAACTCAAAATAAAAATGAACCAAACTCAACAAAATTGATAGCAACTACTCCTACCAGTGCCTAGAGGCAATATCATGCATTAAAACTATTTTTGACCCTATAAATTTGACATGCAAGCTCAAGAATAGGGTCACCTAAGCAGCAAAAATTTGCAATGAATAAAGCACTAAAACTAAAACTAATTGGACCATTGGAGGAGTCACATATCAAAGAACAATCCCCCAAAGCAGTTTTGTGAATCGAGCATTGAGCTAGGAGATCAAAAATGGTAGCAAGATGCACTTGGACTCGGGTTTGAGCTGGCTAGTGATGTTTTTGGAAGGAAGAAGGAGTGTGTGGTAGCTGGAATAAGTGGAGGGGAGCCACCATGGGCCCATGAGGCAGGGGGCGCGCCCAGGGGGTGGGCGCGCCCTGGACCCTCGTGGCCAGGTGCTTGCTCCCCCTGTTGTGTTCTCAATGCCAGATATTCTCAAATATTCTAGAAAAAATCATATTTAATTTTCAGGGCATTTGGAGAACTTTTATTTTCTGGGTATTTTTTATTGCATGGATAATTCAGAAAACAGACAGAAAAAATACTATTTTTGCTTTATTTAATATAAGTAATAGAAAGTAAAAAGAGGGTACAGAGAGTTGCGAGTTTCTAAATTCATCCATCTCATGCTCATCAAAAGGAATCCACTAACAAGGTTGATCAGGTCTTGTTAACAAACTCATTTCGAATAACATGAAACCGGAGAATTTTCGAATAACACTAGGTTACCTCAACGGGGATATGCATGTTCCCAACAATAAGAATATCATATTTCTTCTTGACAGTAGGAAGAGGAAATTCAAAACCTCCAATAGTGATTGTTGAAATTTTTCCAATAGAATTGATACTATGGACTTGAGGTTGTTTCCTCGAAAAGTGTACCGTATGCTCATTACCATTAACATGAAAAGTGACATTTCCTTTGGTGCAACCAATAACAGCCCCTGCAGTATTCAAAAAGGGTCTTCCAAGAATAATAGACATACTATCGTCCTCGGGAATATCAAGAATAACAAAGTTCGTTAAAATAGTAACGTTTGCAACCACAACAGGCACATCCTCACAAATACCGACAGGTATAGCAGTTGATTTATCAGCCATTTGCAAAGATATTTCATTAGGTGTCAACTTATTCAAATCAAGTCTACGATATAAAGAGAGAGGCATAACACTAACACCGGCTCTAAGATCACATAAAGCAGTTTTAACATAGTTTCTTTTAATGGAGCATGGTATAGTTGGTACTCTTGGATCTCCTAGTTTCTTTGGTATTCCACCTTTAAAAGTATAGTTAGCAAGCATGGTGGAAATTTCAGCTTCTGGTATCTTTCTTTTATTTTTAACAATTTCCTTCATGTACTTAGCATAAGGATTCATTTTAAGCATATCGGTCAAGCGCATACGCAAAAAGATAGGTCTAATCATTTCAGCAAAGCGCTCAAAATCCTCATCATCCTTTTTCTTGGATGGTTTGGGAGGAAAAGGCATGGGTTTCTGAACCCATGGTTCTCTTTCTTTACCGTGCTTCCTAGCAACAAAGTCTCTCTTATCATAACATTGATTCTTTGATTGTGGGTTATCAAGATCAACAGCAGGTTCAATCTCTATATCATTGTCATTACTAGGTTGAGCATCAACATGAACATCATCATTAACATTATCACTAGGTTCATGTTCATTACCAGATTGTGTTTCAGCATCAAAAATAGAAATATTATTGGGATTCTCAGGTGTGTCAATAACAGGTTCACTAGAAGCAGGCAAAGTCCTATCATTTTTATTTTTCTTCCTTTTAGAATGACTAGGTGCATCAACATTAGTTCTCTGAGAATCCTGCTCAATTATCTTAGGGTGACCCTCAGGATACAAAGGTTCTTGAGTCACTTTACCTCCTCTAGTTGCAACTCTAACATCATAGTCATTATTCTTACTATTCAATTCATTGAGCAAATCATTCTGAGCTTTAAGTACTTGTTCTACTTGAGTGGTAACCATAGAAGCATGTTTACTAATAAGTTTAAGTTCATCTTTAACACTAGCAATATAATCACTCAAGTGTTCTATCATATAAGCATTATGTTTCAATTGTCTACCAACATAAGCATTAAAATCTTCTTGCTTAACCATAAAGTTATCAAATTCATCCAAACATTGGCTAGCAAACTTAGTAGGAGGGATTTCAGCTTTATCATATCTATAGAGATAATTTACCTTTACTACCTATGTCGGGTTATCAAGATCATATATTTCTTGAATAGGTAATGAATTAAGACCATGTATTTCTTCAACAGGAGGTAAATTCTTAACATCTTCAGCTTTAATACCTTTTTTCTTTCATAGATTTCTTTGCCTCTTGCATATCTTCAGGACTAGGAGTTTGTTCAGGAAGAGTCCAATTATTTTCATTAGTCAACATATTATTCAATAGAATTTCAGCTTGATCAACTTTTCTTTCCCTGAAAACACAACCAGCACAACTATCCAGGTAATCTCTAGAAGCATCGGTTAGTCCATTATAAAAGATATCAAGTATTTCATTTTTCTTGAGAGGATGATCAGGCAAAGCATTAAGTAATTGGAGAAGCCTCCCCCAATCTTGTGGGAGACTCTCTTCTTCAATTTGCATAAAATTATATATTTCCCTTAAAGCGGCTTGTTTCTTATGAGCGGGGAAATATTTAGCAGAGAAGTAGTAAATCATATCCTCGGGACTACGCACACAACCAGGATTAAAAGAATTAAACCATATCTTAGCATCACCCTTTAATGAGAACGTAAATAATTTAAGGATATGACAGTAGCGAGTTTTCTCATCATTAGTGAACAGGGTAGCTATATCATTTAATTTAGTAAGATGTGCCACAACAGTTTCAGATTCATAGCCATAGAAAGGATCAGATTCAACCAAAGTAATTAATTCAGGATCAACTGAGAGATCATAATCCTTATCAGTAACAAAGATAGATGAAGTAGTATAAGCAGGATCATATTTCATTATAGCATTCAGAGATTTTTCTTTCAGCTTAGCTAATAGTTTCTTAAGATCACTTCTATCATTGCACGCAAGAAAGTCTCTAGCAGTTTCTTCATCCATAACATAACCCTCAGGAACAACAGGTAATTCATATTTAGGAGGAGAATCTTCATCATCACTTTCATCAATGTTATCAGTTTCAATAATTTCATTCTCTCTAGCCCTAGCAAGTTGTTCATCAAGAAATTCACCAAGTGGCATATTAGTATCAAGCATAGAAGTAGTTTCATCATAAGTATCATGCATAGCAGAAGTGGCATCATCCATGCGACATATCAGAATTAATAGCAGAAGCAGGTTTAGGTGTCGCAAGCTTACTCAAAACAGAAGGTGAATCAAGTGCAGAGCTAGATGGCAGTTCCTTACCTCCCCTCGTAGTTGAGGGAAAAATCTTGGTTCTTTGATCTTTCAAGTTCTTCATAATGATAAGCAGATATAAATCCCAAGTGACTCAAAGAATAGAGCTATGCTCCCCGGTAACGGCGCCAGAAAATGTTCTTGATAACCCACAAGTATAGGGGATCGCAACAGTTTTCGAGGGTAGAGTATTGAACCCAAATTTATTGATTAGACACAAGGAGAGCCAAAGAATATTCTCAAGTATTAGCAGCTGAGTTGTCAATTGAACCACACCTAGAAACTTAATATTTGCAACAAAGTGTTTAGTAGCAAAGTAATATGATAGTAGTGGTAACGGTAGAAAAAGGTTATATTTTTGGGTTTTGTAGTGATTGTAATAGTAGCAACGGAAAAGTAAATAAGCGAAGAACAATATAGGAAAGCTCGTAGGCATTGGATCGGTGATGGAGAATTATGCCGGATGCGATCGATCATGTAACAGTCATAACCTAGAGTGACACAGAACTAGCTCCAATTCCTCAATGTAATGTAGGCATGTATTCCGAATATAGTCATACGTGCTTATGGAAAAGAACTTGCATGCCATCTTTTGTCATACCCTCTGAAAGGATCGATATGGTTGACTAGAGGGGGGGTGAATAGGCAACTAACAATTTTTAACCTTTTCTTTACCAAATTAAACTTTGCAACAAATAGGTTGTCTAGATGTGCAACTAAGTGAGCAACCTATATGATGCAATATCAACTAGCACGCAAGCAAACAAGAGATGTAACAATAAGTAAGCTTGCGAAAGTAAAGGCACGAAATAACCAATAGTGGAGCCGGTGGAGACAAGGATGTGTTACCGGAGTTCCTTCCTTTTAAAGGGAAGTACGTCTCCGTTAGAGCGGTGTGGAGGCACAATGCTCCCCAAGGAGCCACTAGGGCCACCATATTCTCCTCACGCCCTCACACGATGCGAGATGCCGTGATTCCACTATTGGTGCCCTTGAAGGCGGCGACCGAACCTTTACAAGCAAGGTTGGGGCAATCTCCACAACAATCGGAGGCTCCCAACAACAACACCACGAAGCTTCACCGCAATGGAGTATGGCTTCGAGGTGACCTCAACCGTCTAGGGTGCTCAACACCCAAGAGTAACAAGATCCGCAAGGGATAAGTGGGGGGAATCAAATATCCTTTGGTGGAAGTGTAGATCGGGCCCTTGTCAGCCAATCCCGAGCAAATCAACAAGTTTGATTGGCTAGGGAGAGAGATCGGGCGAAAATGGAGCTTGGAGCAACAATGGAGCTTAGAGGTGGAAGAGATAGTCAACTAGAGGTAGAAGACATCCCTTATATAGTCGTGGAAAGAATCCAACCATTATCCACTAGTTCTGCCCGCGACTCACGGTACTACCGCTCCAAGGACGCGGTACTACCGCGGCGCCGCGCGGTACTACCGTGGACCACCACGGTACTACCGTGGCAACTGCACAGGCCGGAACGAGCCTGAAGAAGGAGCAGTACTACCGCTTGCGCGGTACTACCGCTCCCCTTGCGGTACTACCGCAAGGCAGGAGGGTCATGGCCTCGGAAGGGCGCGGATGAAATAAAATACATCCGTGCAAACTTCCGCAGAAACTAGGGTGGTGCGGAAACCCGACGCGGTACTACCGCCTGCGAGGCGCGGTACTACCGTGGTCGGCGCGGATGTAAAAAATTTCATCCGTGCCTACTACTGTGACACTGCGGTACTAGGCCTATGGGCCACGGTACTACGACTCCAAGGGAGCTGTACTACCATGGGCCGCCACAGTACTACCGCGCTGGACGAGCGGTACTACCGTGGGAGGCGCGGATGTAAAAAATTACATCCGCCCCTACTACCGCACCGGAGCGGCACTAGGCCAGGGAGCCGCGGTACTACCGCACCAAGGGGCGGTACTACCGTGAGGCGCCACGGTACTACCGCTTGTACCTGCGGTACTACCGCAAGTACAGCAATAGTCGCCAGATTTCCACACAACCAAGATAACGACGGGAAGCTCCAAAGTGCAAGGAAAGGAGGGACAAGTGTACGTGTGATTCCACCCTACCTTTCCGCCGCGGACCCCCTCTTAATAGTACGGCTCTCCTACGACTCAACTCCACCAAGGAGAAACGTAGAACAACGCCGGCTTCAACAGTCTCCGAGGGGCACGAAATCGTCTTGTGCCTAATGATGAGGAGTCTGAGGAACTCAAAGCACACGATTAGTCCGCACGAGCATTGTCATCAATCACCAAAACACTTAGGGAAAGATATGCCCTTACAGTCTCCCCCTTTTTGGTGTATTGATGACAACACGGGATTTGCACAAAGATAAGATAATATTAGAGCAGTGGCAAACCCCACTTCTCTAAAATATAGACGGGGCTCCCCCTAGATGTGTGCACTTTAGAAGAATGCTTTGGACTGCATGGCACACACACTAGGATCAACACTCCCCCTATATTTTTGAGACCAAGACAGGATAATAGGCATAGCATAGCATGAAAGTAGCACAATAGCACAAGCTAGCTAGGATAGATAGAGTGCATATGTCTTACACCATATGAGGTAAGAAACCAAGGTTCAAACGAAAGCAGAGAGAACAACTGAAAGCAGCAAACACACGACACACACACTCGCAAATCCCTACACTCTCTCCCCCTTTGGCATCAAGACGCCAAAAAGGCAGAGAGGACACCTAAACACACAAGAGGTGGCTCAAGCAGAGAAGTCGTCCCATGGCTCTTTGTCAGACGCCTCTGTAGATGGAATGGACTCCTCGACCTCCTCCTCAGAATCAGTCCACCTATATCCTTGCTTCTCCATCCACTCGGTCTCAGGAGTGATGTGCTCCTCAGACCCGCCAGACACATCCTTGCCATAGAGCTGCAAGACCTTGTTGTGCCGGCGACGACTCTCCTTGGACTCCACGTGAGCCCTGTACTGGCCCTTGGCTTGCATGCAGAAAAGAGACTTCATCTTATCCTTCAACTTCTTGGCCCAAGATGGCCTAGAGTCACTCTAAGAGGGCCTAGCAGAATGGCCCTCGGCGCCAGCAACATCCTCATCAACAGCAGCAGCCCTAGCAGCAGACGCCTCAGCACGGGTAGCGGTGTTAGCCCAGTTGGGTTTAACCCTCAAACAAATGGGCTCGTGGCGAATCCAGTCTGGAGCCAGGAACTCCTCCGCAGGGTACATCTTCTCCCAAGTCTTCGAAATCAGCAGAAACAGGTAGGGCCCATAAATAGGCACCTTGCGGTTGAACACGGCAAACCGAAGCTCACACCACATGATGTGAGAGACATCAAGTGGCTGAGTCTGAGACGAGCGAGCCTCCTGGCAAATAAGCATCATGTCCACCATATAGGCATGAACCTTGTCTTTGTCACCGATGCGGGGGAACAAGGAGTTGCGGAAGATGCGGTACATGATATCCAGAAAGGGGTTGAGAACCAAGATTGTCTTGCTATTGGCGAGCGTCTTCTCAACCATGAACGGGGTGAGCTTGTCCTTGTCAGCAGAGTCAGCATTGCCGTGAGGGCGAACACCAACAGGAGTGTCAAGTCCATCATCAACAACTTGAAGCAAATCCATGAACTCCTTCCAGGTAGCAGACAGCTTGCGGCCATTGGTCATCCAAGTCATCCTCCATTCATCATTGGTGTGAAAATACACTGAGGCAAAGAACTGACAGATGATCTCAGGGTCATAATCCAAGTGGAAAGAGAGCACATGCTCAATTCCAAACTGCTCCACCAAGTCCAGAGCTTCCCCAAAGTAGTCACGAAACTTGTCCTTCCTCATGTGGTGCATATCAATCCACTTTACCTCCACATAGGTATTTTGCTTGTTCTTGATGACATCCAAGTAGATCTGGGTTTGGGTCTTGTTCCAGAACAGTTCACACCCTCTGACAGTGGAGCGAGGGGTCGCATAAGGGTGAAGCTGCCTGAGACGGACATACTCTGTAGGGCCTATCTCATCCATACCCATGGCGGGCTCCTTGTGCTTGCTAGATGTGGTCTTGACATTTCGCTTGGACGCAGAAGATCCCTCGGGAACTTCTCCTGGGTTGTGCAGACGCTTGGAGCCAGTGTCACGAACGGGATTGGCCCGGCGAGAGCCACCACCTGAGGCACACACGCAAGACACCAAAACAAAAGGCGAAAAGAATCAATGCAAAGGCCAAAGACAGCACAAGAAACCCATAGAAGATAAACGAGAAAGTTGGCATGCGATAGATGTGAACCACGGTAGATCTGCCATGGTTTGCGGTACTAAAGGCCTAGTACAGCTCCAGACGCGGTAGTACCGTGCGGGGTCACGGTAGTACCGTGGCTAGGGCAGTAGTAAAGTTTTAGTACCACACAATGCGCGGTAGTACCGCACCGTAGGGGCGGTAGTACCGTGCGAGCAGTAGTACCGCTCCCTACGGGCGGTAGTACCGCGTCGCGACAGATCTAACAGGATTTGAATCTGAAAAAGAACCGCAAAGCCATGGCGGTGCTACGGAGATCAGATCTAGCGCTAGACAACAATACAAGTGTAAATCCTATGCAATACCACACTCCTTCATCCTAATCTTGCAGAGATTTAGTCTAGGAATCTCAAGAACATACAAGCCTCCCCCAAAACCTAGAAGGACCAAACACAAACAAAAAGGAGAAGGAATTGGGGAAAAACCTTGGTCCATAGCAAGAGCACGTGGTGGGGAACGATCCCACCGGACGGAGTCACGGGAGGGCAGCCGGTGGAGGAGATCCGGCGACGAACGCCGGCTCCGTTCGTGAGCACGAGAGAGGAAGAGACAACGTGGAGAGAAAAAGGATGAAAGGGTATGGGAAGTTAGAACTCCCCTTGCCCGGCCTTATCCCCACGCGCTCGAACCGGCACGGTAGTACCGCGGGTCATCGCGGTAGTACCGCCCGGGCGGAAGTACCGCGCCGAGGCGGTAGTACCGCTCCACCAGGCGGCAGTAAAAAATTACTGCCGCTTGGGGACGGTAGTACCGTGCTCCCATCAGCGGTAGTACCGTGGTTGGCTGCGGTAGAACCGTGGCCGATTGCGGTAGTACCGTGAGCTCATGCCACCGAAGGTTTCAAACAAGAGAAAAGAAAATGCCTTTGCACGGAAAAACAGACACAACCCAAAACTACACAAAAAAAGCAAGCACAAACCAAGGAAACAACAGAAAAACCCTAAGCGACAAAACCTCTCGAGGAGAGAGGGCGGTGGCCGAAGCCACCTATGTTTGAGTTGGATGGTATGGCACCGCGAAGAATTATCCTTGGGCCCATGACCAAAACTCGTCTTTGAAGCACAAGTACCATCAAAAATGGCTAATGTGAAAGAGGTGATCTATTTATGCATAATGGGGGGAGGGAGAGTTCATTGAGAGAACAGCACTCCCCCTATGTCCATGCCTACACCTAAACTAGACAACAAGTTGAGTGTGGTGGGGGTGCACGGGTTCAAGTCACATTGCTCAAATCAATGATATTTAGCTCATGCCTTAACTCACGAAATCTTGCTTCATCCAAGGGCTTCGTGAAAATATCTGCAAGGTTATCATGAGTGTTGACATACTTGAGCTCGATCTCCCCTCGCCTAATGTGATCCCGGATGAAGTGATACCGAATCTCAATGTGCTTCGTCTTGAAGTGTTGCACCGGGTTGAGAGAGATCTTGATGGCACTTTCATTGTCACACCAAAGAGGCACTTTGTCACAAATGACACCGTACTCCTTTAAAGTTTGCCTCATCCATAGGAGTTGAGCACAACAACTACCGGCCGCCACATACTCCGCTTCGGTGGACGAGAGAGACACACAACTTTGCTTCTTGGAAGACCAACTTACCAAGGAGAAACCAAGAAATTGGCACCCTCCAGAAGTGGACTTCCTATCCACTTTGTCTCCCGCCCAATCGGAATCCGTGAAACCTTCAAGCTTGAAGTTTGCTCCTCTTGGGTACCATAAGCCAAAGTTTGGGGTATGAGCCAAATATCGAAAGATTCGCTTGGCCGCCACAAAGTGACTTTCCTTTGGTGCGGCTTGAAAACGTGCACACATCCCCACACTCAACATGATATCCGGTCTAGATGCACAAAGGTAAAGCAAGGAGCCAGTCATGGAGCGATATACCTTTTGATCCACCGCTTTACCATTGGGATCGATGTCAAGTTGGCACTTGGTAGGCATTGGTGTAGTAGCCGGCTTGACATCACTTAGCTTGAATCTTTTAAGCATGTCTTGAGTGTATTTGGCTTGGTTGATGAAGGTTCCTTCTCTTCTTTGTTTGATGTCGAAACCAAGGAAGAACTTCAACTCTCCCATCGAAGACATCTTAAACTTGGAGGTCATGAGAGCGGCAAATTCTTCATTGAAAGCTTTGTTAGGAGAACCAAAGATAATATCATCAACATATAGTTGGCATACAAACAACTCCCCGTTTACCTTCTTAGTAAAAAGAGTGGGGTCGATTAGCCCTACTTCAAAACCACGATCTTGTAGCAACTCGGTAAGGTGGTCATACCACGCACGTGGGGCTTGTTTAAGGCCATAGAGTGCCTTATCGAGTTGATACACATGATTCGGAAAGTAGGGATCCTCGAACCCGGGGGGTTGTTTGACATAGACCAACTCATTAATAGGACCATTAAGAAAAGCACTTTTCACATCCATTTGTTGCAACTTAAAGTTGTGATGGGAAGCATAAGCAATCAACAAACGAATGGATTCAAGACGAGCAACGGGAGCAAAGGTTTCACCGTAGTCGATACCCTCGACTTGGGAGTAGCCTTGTGCTACCAATCTCGCCTTGTTGCGAATGATGTTCCCATGAGCATCTTGCTTGTTCTTGAAGATCCACTTGGTTCCAATGACGTTGTGGTTCCCGGACGGTCTTGGCACCAATCTCCACACCTTGTTGTACTCGAAGTTGTTGAGTTCTTCATGCATGGCATTGAGCCAATCCGAGTCTTCGAGCGCCTCATAGACCTTTTGGGGTTCGACACAAGAGACAAACGCGTGATGTTCACAATAGTTTGCCAATTGTCTACGAGTGCTTACCCCCTTTCTTAGGCTTCCAACCACATTTTCCATGAGATGGCCTTGGGTGGTGAGCTTGGAGGCAATCTTCACGGCACGACGCTCTAATTCCTCCTCGGGTGTGGAAGGAGGAGGGTTGACTTGATGATCTTGAGCGCCGTCTTGAGCTTGTTCTTGACCTTGAGGTTGATCTTGGTCTTGAACTCGCTCGAGGGGAAGAACTTGACCTTGGGCATCAATTAGTGATTCATCACCGTCTTGAGGTGGATCTTGCCCTTGGTCTTGTTCACGAGGTTGAGGGCCTTCACTTTGTTCTTCAGAAGCGTGTGGGTCTTGATGAGGTGATGGCTCTACTAGAGTAGAGCATTGTCCTTCTCCTTCGGCCACAAGGGGTTCCTCAATGGGTAGGATTTGACCAATACCCATTCTTCTTATTGCTTGGGGAGGAATTTCATCACCTATATCACAAGTACCACTTTGCTCCACTTGGGAGCCGTTATTTTCGTCAAACTCCACGTTACACGTCTCCTCGATGAGTCCGGTGGACTTGTTGAGGACACAGTAAGCATGAGAGTTTGTAGCATAACCAACAAATATGCCCTCATGAGCTCTAGCCTCAAATTTAGACAACCGAACACCTTTCTTGAGAATGAAACACTTACAACCGAACACCCGGAAGTACTTGAGGTTGGGCTTGTTGCCGGTGAGGATCTCATAAGGAGTCTTGTTCAAGCCTTTGCGAAGATAGAGCCGATTGGATGCATGACATGCGGTGTTGATGGCTTCGGCCCAAAAGTTGTACGGAGACTTGAACTCCGCCATCATGGTCCTTGCCGCATCCATCAACGTCCGGTTCTTCCTCTCCGCAACACCATTTTGTTGAGGGGTATAAGGTGCCGCATATTGATGCTTGATCCCCTCATCACTAAGAAACTCATCCAAGGTGTAGTTCTTGAACTCAGTGCCGTTGTCGCTTCTTATTGTCAAGATCTTTGCATCATGTTGACATTGAGCTTCATTTGCAAAGTTGATGACGGCTTGTTGGGTCTCACTTTTCCTCTTGAAGAAGTATACCCAAGTGTATCTTGAATAATCATCCACAATCACCAAGCAATACTTTCTTCCTCCAAGACTATCAAAAGATGGAGGCCCGAAGAGATCCATGTGAAGGAGCTCCAAGGGTCTCTTCGAGTAGATGATGGTTGAGGGAGGGTGAGCCTTTTCATGAAGCTTTCCTTCGATACAAGCACTGCAAGCACGATCTTTGGCAAAACTAACATTTGTTAGTCCACGAACATGGTCCCCCTTGAGAAGACTTTGCAAAGATCTCATATTGACGTGGGCTAAACGGCGATGCCAAAGCCATCCCACGTCAACTTTAGCCATTAGGCATGTCGCGGTCTTAGTAGGTTGCTCCGAAAAGTTAACCACATATAGACCGTTCTCGACATGCCCAACGAAGGCTACTTTAAGAGTCTTGCTCCACAAGAGGGCCACGGTATCAATATCAAAGAATATGGCAAAGCCCATGAGTGCAAGTTGACGAACGGAAAGTAAATTAAATGCAAGGGACTCAACAAGCATCACTTTCTCGATCGTTAGATCATGAGAAATGACAACCTTGCCGAGACCTAATACCTTAGAATGTGATGCATCACCCCACTCGACATTGGTGGGCATAGATGGAATCTCTTGCACGTCCACCACCAAGTCCTTGCTCCCGGTCATATGATTTGTTGCTCCACTATCGAGCAACCATGATCCCCCACCGGAAGCAAACACCTACACGAGATCAATGCTTGGTTTTAGGTACCCATTTTGTAATGGGTCCTTTGATGTTAGTAACAAGGGTCTTGGGAACCCAAATAGACCATTCAATGTATTCATACGAGGAACCAACAAATTTAGCATAAACATGTCCATCACTAGCACGGCACAACACATATGAAGGGTTAAAGTCGCCGGCTTTGTTTGAGGAAATGTTCTTGCCCTTTTGGACATCAACTTCCTTCACTTTATCCTTCTTCTTCTTAGAAGTACCCTCTCCCTCTTTCACGAACGTTTGTTTGAGGGGAGGAGGACGATTGGCCTTGTTGTTCTTCTTCTTCTTGCTCTTAGACTTGGGTGCAAACCCAATTCCTTCTTTGCCCACAACTTCCTTTTGGTTGCTCAAAAGGTCGTTGAGGGTTTTCTCACCTTGAATACAAGTCACAAGGCCCTTCTCAATTTGTTCCTTCAACTTGGCATTTTCCTCACAAGATGCACATGCTCACAACAAGGGTTAGTAGCACATGCATTATCAATTAATACCATATGAGGAAAGGTGGCCTTTTCCTTGATTAGCTTAACTTGGAGTTGAGCATGAGACTCCTTGAGGCTAGCATGAGTACCCTTCAAGACCTTGTGGGCCTTGTCAAGTATCTCAAACTCCTCTTTGAGTCTAGCATGATCAACCCCAAGTTTAGCCTTCTCGGAGGTTAGCACACGAGACATGACAAGAGCATGATCAAAATCTTTCTTTAACTTAGCATGGTCATCATTGTGTGACTCCTCAAGAGTCAAACGATGCACACGCTCTTCCTCAAGAGCATTAGAGAGATCCGATATCTCATCGGCATAGTCACGACTATGACCTTCCATCTTGGAGATGGTTTCTTCGTGAGCCTCGATCATGTCATTGGCCTCACCAAGTTGTTCCAAGAGAGCAACAAAGTGCTTCTTGGACTTTCCCTTGAGCTTACTCATAAAAGACTCAAATTCATTCACTTCCTCATTAGACTCAACATGTCCATCAATGCAATCCTCCACAGAAGGATTAGTAATGATGGTGGTTGTGATGTTGGGGGTTACCTTGTTTGAAGCCTTAGCCATGAGGCATCTAGCGGTGATGTTTTCGTTGGGTGATTCGAAGAGAGACACCCGGGGAGTAGCAATGGCAATGGATGCCATGGCCGTTGCTTCTTCATTCTCATCATCATCATCATCCTCTTGGTATTCTTCTTGAACCACCAACCCACGCGTGGGAGTCTTCTTGGCGAAGTTGTTCTTGTTGGGGAAGTACTTGGCTTTGTCTTTTCGAATGAACTTGCCACCATTGTCTTCCCGCTTCTCGTAAGGACAATCCGCAACGAAATGGCTCACATTGCCACAGTTGAAACAAGTTCTCACTCGTTTCTTGCCCTTGACGCCACTTGAGTTGTTCTTGTTGAAGTTGGGTCTTGAGCTCTTCTTGCTCCAAAATTGTCTTGAAGCAAGGGCCATGTGCTCATGGTAGTCAAACTTGGTGTCTTCGGGGTTGCTTTCCTCATCCTCCACTTCTTCCTCTTCTTCCACAATAACCTTGGCCTTCAAGGCAATGTTAGGCTTCTTTACTCTTTGAGAACGGAGTACCGCATTGTCGGCGGTCTTGTCCAAGATGCTCATTGCAACAAACTCATCCAACACTTCACTTGAGGTCATGGTGTGGAAGTCCGGTCGTTGACGAATGACGGAGGACATGGCTTTGTTGTAGGGCATCATGGCCTTGAGGAACTTCCGCTTGATCCAATTGTCATCCGTGTCCTTGCTTCCATGATCTCGGAGTGCCACCGCGAGTTTGGTCACTCTTCGAAAGAGCTCACGAGGTTCTTCGTCTTCTTTCATTGCAAACTCATCGGCTTCATCTTGCACCACTTCATAGTTGGACCGTTGAATGCTAGCACTTCCACGATAGAGACCCTCGACACATTTCCATGCTTCTTTAGCCACGACATGGGGTCGAAGGTGAGGGAGATCTTCGGGGAGGATTGCATCTTGGATGATGAAGAGAGCACTCTCATTGAATTGATTGTCCACGGCTTCTCGGGGGGTGAAGTTGCTTGGGTCATGAGGATAAAAACCTTCTTCAATGATTCTCCAAAGGTTAGTGTTCACATGTTTCAAATGACGCTTAAAGCGATAGACCCAATTATCAAAATCTTCATGTTTCTCATATTTAGGAGGTGGACCGGCATGATTCAAATGAGTGGAGGGGATAGGCCCTCCATAAACCGGGGGTTCCACATGGGCAAAGATGCCGGTGCCATTTCTACCACTAGTAGAAGGACTCTTTTCATTGTTAGCTTCCCCTTTGTCGGAGATAGCATCCGTCACCTTGTTAGTAGGATCACCCACTTTCATAGGCGCGGTAGATAGTTTGAGTCCCTCTAGGAAATCATTAAACATGCTTTTAACCTCGGCCGTCATGGAGGTTTTCAATGTGTCTAAAGCCACATTGAACTCCTCACGAGAGACCGAGGTTCCCCCTTCGGCCGAAGATGAGATGGGATTCACACCGGAGTGTTCCTCCGCACCATCGTTGGTGTCAACCATACTCTTCGGACGGCAAAGTCCTTAATAAAGAGACGAGGCTCTGATACCAATTGAAAGGATCGATATGGTTGACTAGAGGGGGGGTGAATAGGCAACTAACAATTTTTAACCTTTTCTTTACCAAATTAAACTTTGCAACAAATAGGTTGTCTAGATGTGCAACTAAGTGAGCAACCTATATGATGCAATATCAACTAGCACGCAAGCAAACAAGAGATGTAACAATAAGTAAGCTTGCGAAAGTAAAGGCACGAAATAACCAATAGTGGAGCCGGTGGAGACAAGGATGTGTTACCGGAGTTCCTTCCTTTTAAAGGGAAGTACGTCTCCGTTAGAGCGGTGTGGAGGCACAATGCTCCCCAAGGAGCCACTAGGGCCACCGTATTCTCCTCACGCCCTCACACGATGCGAGATGCCGTGATTCCACTATTGGTGCCCTTGAAGGCGGCGACCGAACCTTTACAAGCAAGGTTGGGGCAATCTCCACAACAATCGGAGGCTCCCAACAACAACACCACGAAGCTTCACCGCAATGGAGTATGGCTTCGAGGTGACCTCAACCGTCTAGGGTGCTCAACACCCAAGAGTAACAAGATCTGCAAGGGATAAGTGGGGGGAATCAAATATCCTTTGGTGGAAGTGTAGATCGGGCCCTTGTCACCCAATCCCGAGCAAATCAACAAGTTTGATTGGCTAGGGAGAGAGATCGGGCGAAAATGGAGCTTGGAGAAACAATGGAGCTTAGAGGTGGAAGAGATAGTCAACTAGAGGTAGAAGACATCCCTTATATAGTCGTGGAAAGAATCCAACCGTTATCCACTAGTTCTGCCCGCGACTCACGGTACTACCGCTCCAAGGACGCGGTACTACCGCGGCGCCGCGCGGTACTACTGTGGACCACCACGGTACTACCGTGGCAACTGCACAGGCCGGAACGAGCCTGAAGAAGGAGCAGTACTACCGCTTGCGCAGTACTACCGCTCCCCTTGCGGTACTACCGCAAGGCAGGAGGGTCACGGCCTCGGAAGGGCGCGGATGAAATAAAATACATCCGTGCAAACTTCCGCAGAAACTAGGGTGGTGCGGAAACCCGATGCGGTACTACCGCCTGCGAGGCGCGGTACTACCGTGGTCGGCGCGGATGTAAAAAATTTCATCCGCGCCTAATACCGTGACACTGCGGTACTAGGCCTATGGGCCACGGTACTACGACTCCAAGGGAGCTGTACTACCGTGGGCCGCCACAGTACTACCGCGCTGGACGAGCGGTACTACCGTGGGCGGCGCGGATGTAAAAAATTACATCCGCCCCTACTACCGCACTGGAGCGACACTAGGCCAGGGAGCCGCGGTACTACCGCACCAAGGGGCGGTACTACCGTGAGGCGCCGCGGTACTACCGCTTGTACCTGCGGTACTACCGCAAGTACAGCAATAGTCGCCAGATTTCCACACAACCAAGATAACGACGGGAAGCTCCAAAGTGCAAGGAAAGGAGGGACAAGTGTACGTGTGATTCCACCCTACCTTTCCGCCGCGGACCCCCTCTTAATAGTACGGCTCTCCTCCGACTCAACTCCACCAAGGAGAAACGTAGAACAACGCCGGCTTCAACAGTCTCCGAGGGGCACGGAATCGTCTTGTGCCTAATGATGAGGAGTCTGAGGAACTCAAAGCACACGATTAGTCCGCACGAGCATTGTCATCAATCACCAAAACACTTAGGGAAAGATATGCCCTTGCACCCTCCCATGGCAGCGGGGTCCTATTGGAAACTAAGGGATATTAAGGCCTCCTTTTACCGGACCAAAGCATTAACACATAGTGAATACATGAACTCCTCAAACTACGGTCATCACCGGTAAGTATCCCGATTATTGTCACTTTGGGGTTAACGGATCATAACACATAATAGGTGACTATAGACTTGCAAGATAGGATCAAGAACTCTCATATATTGATGAAAAGATAATCGGTTCAGATCTGAAATCATGGCACTCGGACCCTAGTGACAAGCATTAAGCATAGCAAAGTCATAGCAACATCAACTCAGAACATAGTGGATACTAGGGATCAAACCCTAACAAAACTAACTCGATTACATGATAAATCTCATCCAACCCATCACCGTCTAGCAAGCCTACGATGGAATTACTCATGCACGGCGGTGAGCATCATGAAATTGGTGATGGAGGAAGGTTGATGATGACGATGGCGACGGATTCCACTCTTCGGAGCCCCGAACGGACTCCAGATCAGCCCTTCCGAGAGAGTTTAGGGCTTGGCGGCGGCTCCGCATCATAAAACGCGATGAACCCTTCTCTCTGATTTTTTTTCTCCCCGAAAGTGAATATATGGAGTCAAGGTTGAGGTCGGTGGAGCATCAGGGGGCCCATGAGGCAGGGGGCGCGCCTGGGCGCGCCCCCCACCCTCGTGGACAGGTGGTGGGCCCCTGACGTGGATCTTTCTTCCAGTATTTTTTATATATTCTAAAATAATTCTCCGTTGATTTTCTGGTCATTCCGAGAACTTTTATTTCTGCACAAAAATAACACCATGGAAATTCTACTGAAAACACGTCAGTCTGGGTTAGTTCCATTCAAATCATGCAAGTTAGAGTCCAAAACAAGAGCAAAAGTGTTTGGAAAAGTACATACGTTGGAGACGTATCAGGAACGCAGTATTTCAAAATTTTCCTACGATCACGCAAGATCTATCTAGGAGATGCATAGCAATGAGACGGGAGAGTGTGTCCATGTACCCTCATAGACCGAAAGCGGAAGCGTTTAGTAACGCGGTTGATGTAGTCAAACATCTTCACGATCCAACCGATCCAAGTACCGAACGTATGGCACCTCCATGTTCAGCACGCGTTTAGCACGATGACGTTCCTCAAGCTCTTGATCCAGCTGAGGACGAGGGAGAGTTCCGTTAGCACGATGGCGTGGCAACGGTGATGATGAAGTTACCAGCGCAGGGCTTCGCCTAAGCACTACTACGATATGACCGAGGTGTGTAACTATGGAGGGGGGCACCGCACACGGCTAAGAGAAGACTTTGTGTTTCTTTGGGGTGCCCCTGCCCACGTATATAAAGGAGGGAGGGAGAGAGGCTAGCCCCCTAGGAGCGCTCCAAGAGTATGGAGTCCTATTAGGACTTCCAAGTCCTAGTAGGAATCCCTTTCCTTTTCGGAGTAGGAGAGAAGGAAAGAGGGAAAGAGAGAGGGAGTAGGAAAAGGCAAGGGGGTGCCTCCCCCTTCCCCTAGTCCAATTCGAACCCATGGGGGGGCGCGCCACCCCCCCTTGGCCTGCCTCCTCTTTTCCCGTATGGCCCAATATGGCCCATTACTTCTCCCGGTGAATTACCGTAACTGCCCGATACTTCGAAAAATACCTGAATCACTCGGAACCTTCCGATGTCTGAATATAGCCTTCCAATATATGCATATTTACCTCTCGACCATTTCGAGACTCCTCGTCGTGTCCGTGATCTCATCCGGGACTCCGAACAAATTTCGGTTATCAAATCACATAACTCATAATATAAATCGTCATCGAACATTAAGCGTGTGGACCCTACGGGTTCGATAACTATGTAGACATGACCGAGACACATCTTCGGTCAATAACCAATAGCGGAACATGTATGCTCATATTGGTTCATACATATTCTACGAAGATCTTTATCGGTTAAACCGCATAACAACATACGTTATTCCCTTTGTCATCGGTATGTTACTTGCCCGAGATTTGATCGCGGGTATCATCATACCTAGTTCAATTTCGTTACTGGCAAGTCTCTTTACTCGTTCCGTAATGCATCATGCCGCAACTAACTCATTTCACATTGCTTGCAAGGCTTATAGTGATGTGCATTACCGAGAGGGCCCAGAGATACCTCTCCGATACACGGGGTGACAAATCCTAATCTTGATCTATGCCAACTCAACAAACACCATCGGAGACACCTGTAGAGCATCTTTATAATCACTCAGTTATGTTGTGACGTTTGATAGCACACAAAGTGTTCCTCCGGTATCCGGGAGTTGCATAATCTCATAGACAAAGGAATATGTATAAGTCATGGAGAAAGCAATAGCAATAAAACTAAACGATCGTTGTGCTAAGCTAACGGATGGGTCTTGTCCATCACATCATTCTCTAATAATGTGATCTCGTTCATCAAATGACAACACATGTCTATGGTTAGGAAACTTTAACCATCTCTGATCAACGAGCTAGTCAAGTAGAGGCATACTAGGGACACTCTGTTTTGTCTATGTATTCACACATGTACTAAGTTTCCGGTTAATACAATCCTAGCATGAATAATAAACATTTATCATGATATAAGGAAATATAAATAAAAACTTTATTATTGCCTCTAGGGCATATTTCCCTCACGCCCTATATTTAGGCTAGATATGGGGTGCCGGTCAGCCCGAGAATTTGAGGGCGGTTTGAGAGGCCCGTCTGGGTCCAAATTTTGTGACCGGACGGCAATGTTCGGGCGTTTGAGACGGGTTTGAGGGATCCGTTTGTAGATGCTCTAAATGAAACTTCTATGGATACATATATTCCTAGTGGCAAATAACAAAAAATGGGGCAATTTTTTTTCTTTGTGAGAAAACTTTCAATATTTTTATCAACTGTCAAGGTAGTACAAAGAACACTAGAAATAAAATTTACATATAGTTCTGTAGATCACCTAGGACGACTATAAGAGCATGTCTAGCAGACCCCTTAACACATAGGAAACTGTAAAATAATCGTCGTTTTACAGTTTTAGGTGAAAAAAGCAACTGGAATAGAACCCGTAAACGACCCCCACCCGTAAAAGATTTTAAGAGGCGCGGAAAACATCCCGGCCAAACCCGTGAAAATAAGGATTTTGGAGACAACCCAAGGGCGCCATGTATATGCGAACGACCGTTGATGAGAATCCAACTTTCATCGGAACCTTCATGAATCGCTCACGTCCGCCCGTTCCCGGCCGCCGCGCTCGTCCCGACTACCGCGCTTGCCGGCCATCCCGGTTGCCCCGCCCGTCCCGACCCCTCGGCCGCCCGCCCCAACCGTCGCTCGCCCCCCCGGCCGCCCGCCGCCATGCCCAGTCGTCGCATGAAGCTAGCTAGGTAACTCGATTTAGCTAGCTAGCTCTCCGTCCGCTCGAATTGCTAGGCTTCATGCGAGTCGGCCGCGGCGGCTGCTGCTGCAGTCGGCATTGCTACTGGCTCCAGCCCGGTCGCGCTCGGTGACGAGCACGAGGAGGCGGTCGCGGAGGCATGACGCGCACACGTCGAGGGGACGGAGATCGAGATGGGAAGGGCGTGAGGAAGAAAATGGTATATTTAAAGAATATTGTTTTTCACGGGTTGATTATACGGGCTCTATTCGGCCGCAGCTAAAATCGGCTCTTATAATGTGTTTTCCTCGACCTGTAAAACACTTATACGGGTTGCAGTTTTAAAGGGTCTGCTAGAGGTGCTTTAAGTATGCCTGTTTACAGGACTATGGTGCCATCCTCTGACATGAACGTTTCAAAATGTTGACTGGCTGTGTTTTTTTTTTCTTTTTGAGGAAAGGAAACAAGCACCTACTCGACCACTGGTGTGGATTGATCAGGGTTCCGGGGAGAGATTGCTTGCCCTGCTCTATGAGACGGAGCTTCGTTGTCACCACTGACCTCACAGTTTGTCTAGGAGGCACTATAATTTATTTTTCGTAGCATAATTAAGCCCACGATAATTTGTCGGCCGCACTTGCCGTTTCTGGGCAATCATTGGAATCTCTTTCTGGAAGCATATGTTTTTTTTCTGTCCTTTTTTACAGAGACATCAGTCAATCCATGAGACCCTGTGTGGCACAGTCCAAAGCCGGTGGTGTGGTAGCCTGTTCAGCTGCGTTGGGGCGCGAATGCAATGTTTTCTTTTAGAGAACGTCGGCACTTTATTACTTACTCCCTCTGTATCTAACTTTGATGATCTAAACAATCTTATATTAGTTTACAAAGGAAATAAATAATAAGATTACATAGAGTCTTCCGGATACGATATAGAGCAGGATCCATGTAAGATTTTGCTAAGGTATGAGCAACAACATTGTACCGCCGACGAACATGTTTGAAGGACACAAATAAGAAGCTCGATGACACATTTTTTATGTTCGCCACCAAAGAACCAACAGAGGAGCGATCACGGGCATGAGGCTTGGCAATCCGAGGCGAACGTAACACAGGCGAAATTCTCCTCACGTGCCAAGTAAACTGCACGGCGAAGTGCAAGAGCTTCTGCCAGCTCAGGATCAAGAGCTTCTGCCCGAGAGGGATTAAGAACAAGCCAGCACACATTGGCATACATGGTCCAGAGCAACAATGCCAGTGTTGGACCTACCTTTTTTTTAGAAAGTGTGTTGGACCTACCTAGGTCAGCAAAAATAGCAGCATCTGAAAATAGAGCAATGGAACCAGCGCGGATGCCATGTTTTGCGCTCTGCGAGAAATACATTTTTTAGGCATCTCATTGTGCTCACCAGCGGGAGCAACCGAAGTAGAACAGCCTAGTACTAGCGCCCTTTAAAAAAACATTCATTACCATTTTCTAAATTTGTGAATTTTAAAATTCATAACTTTTTTAAAAAGTTTGTGAACATTTTTTCAATTTTCTGAATATTTTTTAAAACTCGCTTATAATTTCTAATTCATGAAATTTTTACACACTTTTCAGATTCATGAATATTTTTCTAAATTAACTCAAATTCGAAAATATATTTTATTTATTTTTAGTTCATGAACATTTTTTGGAATTAATAAACAGTTCACAGATTCTAAAAATGATTATTAGTTTAATCGTGTGAGAAAACAAAAGGGGGGGAACCATTCAAAAAGGTTCCCAAAACCAGGGGAGCTCCTAATCGGCGCCTGTTGCACCAGTTTTCCTTCCAGGCGCATAGAGCTGCCCTGATTGGGCCGGGCGTTTGCGCAGTACAATAGCAGGGCGCGAGGCTCTGTAGCGATATCAGTTATTTCAGGGTCACGTGGTACTGTAGCGATTTCAGTTACTTCAAGGTCACGTGGTACTGTGGTGAATTGAAAAAAGTGAACTTGAAGAAAGATCCTAAATTTGAAAAGGTTCATACAAATTAAAAAAAGTGTGTGAATTTGAAAAACTTCACGAATTTCAAAAAAAAAGTTCATGAAAATTAGGGAAAATAACAAATTTGAAAATAAGTTCATCAAATTTGCAAAAAAATCGATTTTGAACAAAAAGTTATCAAATTTGAACAAAAATTCATCAATTTTAAAA
Organism: Triticum aestivum; assembly: GCF_018294505.1. Taxonomy (NCBI): domain Eukaryota; kingdom Viridiplantae; phylum Streptophyta; class Magnoliopsida; order Poales; family Poaceae; genus Triticum; species Triticum aestivum. The sequence goes on along the minus strand of NC_057806.1, from coordinate 502,997,749 downwards.
AGTTCATCAATTTTGAAAACAAGCTCATCGACTTTGGAAAAAGTACATCGACTTTCAAAAGAAGTACATCAAATTTAAAAAAAAATCGATTTTTGAAAATGTCCATTGATTTTTGAACAAAAAGTTCATCAAATTTGAACAAAAGTTCATCAATTTAAAAAAAGGTTCACCAATTTTGAAAAAAAGTTCATCCTTTTCATTGATTTTGAAAAAAAGTTCATCAAGTTTGAAAAAAGTTCATCAATTTTGAAGAAAGAGTTCATCGATTTGAAAAAAAATCATAAAATTTGGAAAAAAATTCAAAAATTTAAGAAAAAGAAAAAATAAAGTTAAAATAGGCCGGCCTAGTTCAGAGGTGGGTGTACCCGATTGCACGAACACCGCGCAAAGAGCGCCGTTTAGAATTTGCCCAAAAACAGAGGGGAAAAAAGGGAAAGAAGCCATAGTGGGCCGGCCCATAGAGGACGCATATGGACAAATGCCACTCTGCATGTGCGACACTTGTGGCAACTTCAGAGTTTTCTATTTTTTCATAGATCCGTTTATTCAAAATGTTTTATCTCTTAAACCGTGCGTCCAAATCTCAAACCATTTTCACCATTGGATTCCTCACGTCAGGGTCGTCAAAACTAGGTCCCATGTTGACAGGTTTTGACGAACTTGTTTTTTCACGAGAAAAATCGGACGAAAAAACCGAACTAAGAACACGTTTTTCCCTTCCCGGAAGCTGTTTCCGAGAGGCACGGCCGTGCCTCTCACGGAATCAAAATCGTTTCTCTCGCAAAGAAAAAAAGAAAAAACATTTTTCCCATTTTTGACAGGCACGGCACGGTCGTGCCTGTCGCAAAGGAAAAATAATTAGAACGCATTTTTTTCCATTAACGAAGCAAAAAAAATGCATTTTTCGTGCAAAGGAAAATTTTAAAGTTTTTTGGTCGAAAAGCTAAGAAAGACAGATGAAAATTCAAGAAAAAAAACATTTAACAAGTCAAAAACGCGTGCAAAAATATAAAAAAGCAAAATTCAGAGGGAACATGACACGTGGCGACGGCTGAGAGCGCGCGTTCTTAGGCCACCGCAAATGATCGTTACGAGGATCCCGAAGAAGAGCTCGTCAACTAGTTGCTCTCGCGATACGCAGGTACACAATCAGCACTAGGCATTCTCGGGCCAGCCCAAGCAGATCATGTAGAGAATGGGCCAAGCCCGTGGGCATCGATAAACGATGATGGTTGGTGGTGTGAAGACTGAAGACGAAAATGCCCGGTGCTCAATTTTGTTTTTATTTTTGAATTGGAGCTCTGAACTGAACCACGTACGCGTGCCATGTGAGCAAATTGACCAGGTCTGGATTTTTTTCCCTTCTTCTGCTGGTACCGTGCACATCAGGTAGAATTAGGCAACGGATGTTACACAAAAGCTTGTCGTTCAGCGTCTGCTCAGCAGTCCCCTACTCGGCCAGCATTACTGAGAAGAGACTGTAAGGCCAACTCCACCGCGCGATTCTAAACGGATATTTATTTTGTCCGGATTCTGTTCGTTTGGCTAGGGATTTGAGGTCGTGTACGGACGTGTCCTGGGATGCAGTGGGTATGCGCCCAGCGCGCGGACGCATCCCGGCCATATCCTGTCAGCGTATTTTTCTTTGCAAGTCCTTAACTTTTTTTATCATTCATTTTTGATACATGACAATACATCATCACATTTTGACTAGTAAAGTAAGGCCAAAAAAAATAAGAACAATAAGAATACATTTTAGAAGATAGCCAACTTCCATAACTGCCCCCTTGAGTTGGGTTAGGACCTTCTCGATGCACTCATTGTTGATCTGTGAATGAGGCTCGATCTGGCATCCTCCTTTCTTCTTCAAGCCAGATGTAAATATTGCTTCCTCAGACCTAGTCTCGTGTCTAGCCTTTAATCTAGCAACAAGTGCAATTGTCTCATTTACAACCTCTATGCTAGCTAAAAGTGCACGAACATGTACGAAATTTCGCTCTATCAATATATCGATGTACTCTTCTTCCCAATACCAAAACTTGCATCCATTCTACACAGCAAAATTTGAAGTTAGCACAACTAGTCAAATCTAGAGTACAAACCGAAGCTAAAAAAAGCGCATACCCCATCGTTTAAGCACTTGATGAACACCCATCCGGGGTGTTTCGGCGTTGTAGACACGCGGCGCATGACCATCCTTGGGCAGTGGTCGCACTTAATGAGTGGCAACGCTGCGCCGGCGAGCTTTTGGGCAAGCACCGAGCCCGGCCGACCGCCATTCGTGTATCTGACGGCGGACCATCGACGATGCAGATCCGAGCGGCTAGAGGAGGAGCCACTGCCTGCATGTGGCATTGCGGCCATTCCAGGGCCTTCCGGCGAGGTGCCGGGCCAGTCCATGGCGCGGCCCGGCCTCCCACAGCCGGCCGAGCTCAAGACCGACCGGATCCACCCCAAAACCGGCCGGCGGGTGCGCAAACCAGGTGGCCGTGGTTGGGTAGCTCGGCGGCGCCGAGGGAAAGGGGTTGGGCAAGCTCGCGTCTGAACTGCACGGCTGCAATGGCAGCGGCGACGGCGGCAGCGAGGGGAAGAGTGGGAAAGAGTGGAGGGGGCGGATAGAAAAAGACGCGCCTTGTGCCACCGACGGACGGGCCAGGGGAGGACACGCGCAGACGACCCGTGCGTCCGTATGGTGTCCGTTTCACCTCAAAAACGGCATAAATTTGGGTCGCGGATGGGTCAAAAGCAGACACAAAATGGACAAAAGTCCGTTTGCTTCCGCGCGCTGGACCGGCTCTTTTGTTTCTTTTACCTCAAATGGACGGGGCCGAACAGAATAGGGTCGTGCGGTGTTGGCCTAAACACGCTTACGTGAGCGCGGTGAGCCTGACTTTGTGCGCCCAGCGGTGGACGCCAAATCTGTCCCTGTAGCTAGGTTCCAAGACAGAGCTAGCTAAACGCAACGCAAACTCGCAGTACATACGAGATACTACGACAGACAGACAGACAGGTAGCCTGCCGGACCTTCTCATCTCACCGCTTCGTGCCCGCGGGAGAGGATGGGAGGGAGGTGGCGTACGTGCGTGCTCCATCGCGCGCTCCGGCTGGTGTCGCTCTTGCCACGTTCGTGCAGGCAAAGCAGCTGCCTGCCGACACACAAGAACACGTTACCCTGACCTAGCATGTGTGTCAAAGTGTTGAGGATGACGTACGCCTTCTCATGCACATCTAGCTTTACGGGGGCCTTTCTTCTTGATGGCGTGTTTTGATTTTTATTTTTTTTGGTTGGTCCTATCTCCTATGCGGCCGGCCATGTCTGCGGTTTTTTCTTTTCTTTTTGCGAGCTATGTCTGCGGTTTTCTGGACATGGAGTTTTGCCTTCTTGGTGCACGTGAACTCCCGTGTATACACTAGTATAAAATCTAAACATTTAACGCCAAAAAAAAGGAAACTGAATATTTCTTGGCGACTACTGTAACATGCATATGGTTAAGCGTTTTGCGCGCGAATGGAATTGAAGAAACGACATTTGTGGTGCTCTGTAAAACAAAATTGGTGCCCTATGCTGAGCGCCAATCTTGAAGCATCTTACAGGTCTACTTTTTCCCTGAACATTCAGGATGTCATTTCTTTTGAGCAGGAAATATGCACGCTCTCAATCTGGATGCATTTGAGCAGGCACGACTTTTGAGCACGTGTTTGACACGCATGAAGAAACCTCTAGCCTGAACAGTGTGCTTATAAATTAATCAAATCTACCACACGGGAGAGTGCCAATTACACAAGCAAAGTCACCACGCCCAGCCAGCCACCACTAGCTGGGCAGCCCTTACGAAGACACGTCTCCCTCCAAGTCCCAGCAGGCACGCGCCCACCAGCGATCAAGCTCTGCACAGTTCCACAATGGCCGGCGCCACCGCGGCCACGCCGTCAGCCTTCACGCCGGCGGCCCCGCGTCTCCTCCCACGTCGGAAGTCGCCAGGTTCACGCAGAAAGGCAACGTCGCTGCCGCGGTGGGCCGCGTCCGCGTCCACATCCAAGAGCCGAGCGCCGAGGCCGCGGCCCGCGTCGCCGGCGTCGTTGTCGCTGGACGCGACGGCCGCGGCGGGGAGGAGACCAGGGGTGAGGGAGTACGTGGAGGCGTCGCGGGAGATGGCGCGGCGGCCGGACGGCGGGCCGCCGAGGTGGTTCGCGCCGCTCGGGTGCGATGCCGGCGAGCGCGTCCCCGGCGCGCCGACGCTGCTCTACTTGCCCGGTATGTATGTATGTATGTACGCGCGCTTCTTTGTGGCATCTTTTTACAGCGCGAATTCGCTCGTTTGGCGTTGAAGAAATATGCACCTCCTCCAAGTTTGAATTTTCTGCCACACGCGGTCAAGGTTGAGCATTATGCTTATGGATTCATGGAACTTGGATCTTCTTGTCAATAGGAAAAGTGGATCTGAATACTATTCTCAAGTGGTGGCACTGTCGTTTTCGTTTACAATGTGCGCATGCACCTGTGATGTACTCCCTCCGTTCATAAATATTTGTCTTTTTAGAGATTTTAAATGGACTACCACATACGGATGTATATAGACATATTTTAAAGTGTAGATTCACACATTTTGCTCCGTATGTAGTCACTTGTTAAAATCTCTAAAAAGACAAATATTTAGGAACAGAGGGAGTAGTATAAATAATATGCAGAAAATCCAATACTAATCAAAATAGACAAGTATGACAACGACAAAAAATACTCATGGCAGCCAAATATATGCTCTTGACCTGCTTGGCCACTTTCAGACCCTTCCGAAACCATAGAAAAAAGCACTATGAAAATCACACACATGCTCCGGTGCATGGACCGCGTGCTGCTCAATTCCTCACTATAATTAGCATGGCAAAACCTGGCTTTCTTCAGCAGTGGCAGCAGGATCAGATGGACAGTGACTTGTTCTGTACTGTCCAATTCCTGGGTTCAGTTGTGGAGCCACCGAATCAGGGCTTTGATTCTTTTGACAGATTCAGATGTGTGCTAGAAAAATAGTTCTCCTTTTACATGAATCTGTTGCCATGTCCTTTTTGTATTGTGGCTGGATAATTGGAACACTGGGACATTTTCTCATTGATCGAGTCACTTCGCTCCCTGCCATTTCCAAGAGAAATGAAGTAACAGTCTTCAGTGATGTTGCCCTTGCAGGAATCGATGGAGTTGGGTTAGGGCTCATCCGGCACCACGACAGATTAGCAAAGTAAAAAAGCTCTCACAAGGAATCCGATATCAGCACCCTCTGTTTTCTCACCACCGCGGCTAATGACTGTTTCCGCTCTGCAGAATGTTCGACATGTGGTGCTTGCATATACCCGTCCAAGACCGCACGACCTTCCAAGGTGCGTGTTTCTCGTGTGGGTTTTCTGAACTGAAGTAGCACACAAATGTCATGCTTCATTCTTCAAGAAAATGTCCATCTTGGAGTATTCCAGTATGACTATTGCCACATATTCTGGGGCCTTGCTGATAAGAGCAACTTCAATGGGGCGATCCATTTCTCCCGTCCACATCTGGCCCCCCACCACTTCCTTTGTTTCCTTGCTGGCGACCGCAAACCCTAGCGCGCGCCATGAGCCTCTTCGACAAAAGCAATGGCAAGGGGAAGGGCACCCCCGGCGCCTCGTCATCCCGTGCTCCCCCTCCCCCTCCACCGCCGGCGCGTTTCCGTCCTGGACGCCGGCGCCTGCACATCCCGGTGCACCAAGCACGGTGGCACTGGGAGTACAGGCAGCCCCTCCCCTACCCCGACGTGACGCTGCCGCACCATTGGCATTTGGATCCAAACCGGATCCCGGTGCCGGCGGTTCCGCGGACCCAGCTGGCGCACGACGACGAGGTGCACTGGCGTCGCGCGCTGCTCACACCATAGCAGCGTCGGCTGCCCGAGTACGCCGCCGACTCTCCTAACTAGGAGGCTTGGTTCGCCCTCGAACACAAGGAGCAACGGTGCTCGGGTGTCGACGTCGTCCCGCCGCCGTTCCCGCCGCCGCCCCCGCAGGAAGAGCCGGAGGACATGGAGGCGGAGGCGGAGTAGCAAGCCGCCCTCGAGGAGGCCCTGCAGCACGCGCTGGAGGCTAGCCGCATCGAGGAGGACGCGCACTGGGATGGGCCGGAGCAAGCCCTTGCCCTGTCGGCGGCGGGGGACTCCGTCCACACCCCGCTCTTCGTGCCGCTGCCTCCGTCGTCGCCGCCCGTACAGCCCAAGCCGGAGCCAGAGCCGGAGCCGGAGCGTAAGCGCTCCCCACCTCCACCCACTTGGCCGGAGGAGGCCTACTCGTGGACGGGCCAGTACCGCGAGTGGGTGAGCGCGCCTCCCGTCTACTTCGCCGCGACGCCGGAGGAAGAGGCGGCCCACCTCGAGCGATGGAAGGAGCACTGGCTCCGCCAGGAGCAGGGCAACGGCGAGGAGCAGATGCGCTACGAGGCCATGCTCCAACGCGACGCGAAGGCACTCCGGCTCGAGAAGGAGGAGGAGGAGCGCGCGCGGCTTGCCGCAATGCCGCCGCCCCAGCAGACGCCGGAGGAGGCTGCCCTGGCAGCGTACCAGGCGGCGTTCGGGTGGGCTGGCCGCTCTGATCTTCATCGACCTCACCGACGACGGCGACGTCGAGGGCAAGGGCAAGGCCGACGACGTCTAGGGCAGCGTGCGGGGCGGCAGCAGGCGGGCGCAGACTTTTTTAATGTTTTTATTTAATGTTTATTAGATGTAGGTGGACTTTGGCCGACGTTTGACCGGCCATTTTTATGTTTAATTATGTTTATTTCATGTAACTTGTTTTTTTTTTACGCCGCCACATTTGGGTCGGCCTCCCCGTTGGACGGTTAAGCCGACCCATTTTAAAATGCGGACGCCGGCGTCCGCCTGGCCGATCCAAACGGATAAAAAGCGGACAAAGCGCGCGTCCGTTTGGGTCGCCCTGTTGGAGTTGCTCTAAGCAATCTGGATGGAACTTGGGCGACGGATGCAGGTCTTGTTGAGTACGTGGAGAGGACAGTGAGATCAGAGAGGTCACGGGCACCGGACAGACCAATCTATCTGGTTGGAGAATCCATTGGAGCATGCATTGCTCTCGCCGTGGCGGCACGGAACCGAGACGTCGATTTGGTACTGGTCCTAGTCAACCCAGGTCTTGCTTCCATCATCCATGGCTTCTGCATGCATTGCTCTGTTTTTTCTTTCGTTGACAGTAACTTCTTACTAACCAGTCTGTATTTTGGCATCTTCATTTTACAGGGACATCTTTCCACAGGTCACAGCTGCAGTCTCTCTCAGCACTCCTAGATTTGGTCCCTGATCCATTCCATTTAAGCACTCCACAGTTCCTAAATTTCCTCACAGGTTTGGCACCATCTCTGCGAGGAAAATTTCTGACTTGCTGTTAGATGAATAGCACTAGCAGACTTTGACGTGCATCTACTGATCACAGCTCAATTCTTTCAGGCAACTTCATGAAGATGTCATCAGGAATTGATGGAGCTGATCAGGCATTATCGGAGGTCACCAGTGCTTTGCTGCCTTCTCTCATGGTAAGCTGCAAAATATTGAGGAAATTGCTTCTCTGTAAAAAAAAGTTGCCACGGTCCTAATGATGCTTTTGTGTGCTTCTTTCTGCAGTACTTGGCTGATATTCTGCCAAAGGAATCCATTGTGTGGAAGATGAAAATGTTGACGACGGGGGCATCATATGTCAGTTCTCGCTTACATGCAGTCAAAGCCCAGACCCTGGTGGTTGCTAGGTATGATCTGCAATAGTCACACTGAAAAAATATATCTGTGATCTAAGGAAATGTTCCCTTACAAATGATGAGAAGAGTACAGTGTCCAAATGCTTTACATGAATCCTCTGCAACATTCCAATGATTTTCCTTTTGAGCCTATTATGCTCATTTACCAGAAATTGCTGATCTTTTTTTCAGTGGAAATGATGAACTGCTGCCAAGCCGCGACGAGGCTGAAAGGCTACGTGCCACGCTAAAGAACTGCAGAATCCGTCACTTCAGGGACAATGGCCACAAAATCTTGTTGGTAATGAAGATAAATAATCCTCAGTCCTAAAAGACACACAGAAACAGCCTAGTTCTTTACCCATGTACTATGTCCATGTTTGCACTTGAAAGTTGAAACCCACTTCTTCCATGGACCAAATTACCAATATCACCATTTGCATCAACTATAGCATTCAAGCATTTCAAAATTCTAACCTGTTACTGCCCAAAACCGTGGCAGGAAGATGGATTTGATCTAGCGACAAGCATTAAAGGATCTACATACTATCGCCGCTCCAGGCAGCCAGACTTTGTTTCAGACTATCTACCGCCAACTCCTGATGAGCTAGAAAAGGCGATTGATCACGACAGGTACCATTTCTGGTAAATTAAAGCTTGATGGATTGTTATGTGACTACTAAACTGCTGCTGAATTTCCTGAAACTTCAGGTTCCTGAATTTTGCCACCGACCCGGTGATGCTATCAACACTGACTGATGGGAGGATAGTGAGGGGACTAGCAGGGCTGCCAAGGGAGGGGCCTGTCCTGTTCGTTGGGTACCACATGCTCATGGGGTTTGAGCTTGGACCCTTGGTCACAGGAGTGCTGAAAAGCACTGGAATCCACATCCGCGGCTTAGCGCATCCATTCTTGTTCAACGAGAGTTCAGAGCAGCTCCTGCCGGATACGTCGTACTTCGATCTCCCCCGGATCATGGGTGCGGTGCCTGTCACCGGGGTGAACTTTTACAAGCTCCTTTCAGAGAAGCAGTTCGTGCTGCTGTTCCCGGGAGGCGCGCGTGAAGCTCTTCATAGGAAGGTAAGAATTTGGTATGGAGAGCAAAACATATCTTGTGGGCAGTGAAAACATCGATTGTTTTGGGAGATGACATAGTCGTCTACAGGGGGAGGAATACAAGCTGTTTTGGCCTGAGCAGTCTGAGTTCGTGCGGATGGCATCAAGGTTTGGAGCAACAATAGTACCATTTGGTGTGGTTGGAGAAGATGATATATGTGATGTAAGTGCCACCTCAAAAATATGTTGTCTTAGTCTGCCATCTCCTTGATTTATCTAATGTATACAAGCAATGTTTTTCACCTCAGATGTTGTTAGACTACAACGATCTTGTGAAGCTCCCATTTTATGACGCCATTGACAAGAAGATAAATGAAGGTGGCCTAAGAAAGCTAAGGTATATTTTGATCTTACTTTAGGATCAGAAGTTTCTTTTTGGTTTCCCAGATACTTTGCCTGTAAGAGATCAATGATCTTGATTTACCTTGTTGTTTCACAGGACTGATTCTACGGGGGAGATAAAAAACCAAGATATGCATCCTGTAGTGCTTACGCCAAAAGTGCCAGGGAGGTTTTACTTCATCTTTGGGAAGCCCATTGAAACAAGAGGTAAACAGTTGCACTAACAAATACTAATCTGAAAACAAATTTATTTTCCATGTCCTCGTGACAGAATGGAAAAAGAGTCAGAATGCATGCAGCCTTATTTCGGAGACCCGATGTCTGATTAGGTTTGCTTCTTGTGTTTTCGACTGGTTTACTTGTTTGCACAGGGAGGGAGAAGGAGCTAAGAGACAAAGAGAAGGCCCAGCACCTGTATTTGCATGTCAAATCTGAAGTGGAGAGCTGCATCGAGTATCTGAAGGAGAAGAGAGAGGAGGATCCCTACAGGAGCATACTGCCCAGGCTTCTGTATCAGGCAACTCATGGTTCTGATGCAGAAATACCCACATTTAAACCCTGAGGCTGAGATGAGCACTTCCAGAACACCATTAGTTAGGATCCAAACCAATTGTTTATATTCCTCATGTTAATCTTTTATGTACATAGTTATTTGTTATTAATTTACCTCAAAATAATTGTAGTCTATTCCTTTTTTTGCGGGGAAATTATAGTTGTCAGAGTGTAAACTCAAGACACCAGGGATCGAGGATACCCTGTATTTGTGTGTTCGGCAAAGGCTCTAGGTTTCTCTGGGTAAGCCGCAAATTTTGTTTCGCTCTATGTGAACCTGGTTGGTTAGGGGCCTTATTCGAACAGAAAAGTTCAGAATCCATGCAGTTTTGATGACACTTGCCAGAACAGTTACAAGAAAAAAAATCTGGAAATTTGGTCATTTCGCCCGGGACCAGAAAGCCTTCCACCGCAACACATGTGCCTATAAATTAAGAGAACACACGCTCGTTTACAGAAGTGAAGTTAAGTATTCCCTCCGTTCCAAATTACTTGTCATAGGTATGGATGTATCTAGATGTATTTTAGTTCTAGATACATCCATTTCTGCGACGAGTAATTTGAAACGGAAGGAGTAGTTAACAACAAGCCACCATTTTTGGCTAGCTGGGATGGCAATCTTGGATCCTCTTTTAGGCCGACTTTGAGACGAGGAATCAATGGTGGATTTGGAGTGAGGATCGGCCAGGCTATTTGAGGAAGGCGGTCCACTTTCGGTTGGCTGGGATGGCAATCTTCGACCCTCTCTTCTGCTTAATTAATGAGATGAGGCAAAGCTTTTGCCTTCGTTTAAAAAACTAAAGAAAAAACAAGCCCCCATTCTTCTGTTGGGCAACCCCGAAGGCAGACACGTCTCCCTCAGAGTCCAAACACACGAACACGACGACACACAAGCGCAGGCAGCAGCACGCGCGCACCAGCGAGGCAGCGATCGAGAGCACAGCGCGCGCATGGCTGCCACGCCGTCGGCCTTCGCCCCGGCGCGCCCGCGTCTCCTCTCCTGCCGTGCGCCGGGCAGGAGGCCGGCGCAGCTACCGCGGTGGACCGCGTCCGCCACCAGGAGCGGAGCGCCATCGTCGTCGATGGACGCGACGGCGAAGGCCGGGAGGAGGCCAGGGGTGAGGGAGTACGTGGAGGCGGCGCGGGAGATGGCGCGGCGGCCGGACGGCGGGCCGCCCAGGTGGTTCGCGCCGCTCGAGTGCGGCGGCGGCGGCGGCGAGCGCGTCCCCGGCGCGCCGACGCTGCTCTACTTGCCCGGTATGTAATGTATACGCAGGCGCATTTCTTTGTCCTTTCTTTTTGCGTAGTATACGCGCGCATTTCTTCTACCGCTCGCGTTGCAAAATATACACCTCCGAGTTGAAAATTTCTACCGCACACGGTCAAAACGCACTGTGAATCTGAATACTGTTGCTCAAGTAATCTTGCTCTGCTGCATCAGCAGCCTAATAAAGTTAGAGAAATATATTGAAGCCTCGGCCACATATTATTATTATCCAAGCACATCAGCAGCAGTGCAGCAGCACTAAAATAAGTGGCATGATAATCGAAGATGAGCGCTACTTTTTAAACAATGGAGTGGATGGATATCCAAGATTTGGATGGGCTCATGGCAGCAGCCAATCTTCTTGACCTGCCAGATCGTGCCCAAACCATAATCAACAGTTTAAAAAGTACGTACGTACGCTTGAAAATCCCACACACATGCGTCGGTGCACGGGGCCACGTGATGCTCAGTTTCTCACAATAATTAGCATGAGAAAACTGGGCTTTCTTCAGCAGTTGGTGGGCAGCAGGATCAGATGGACAGTGACTTGTACTATTCCTGGGTTCAGTTGTGGAGACACCGAATCAGGGCCTTGATTCTTTTGCCAGATTCAGATGTGTATGTGTACCAAAAACAAATATTACTACTAGCGTGGAAATGCCAAACGGAGACTGAGCCCCGTGGAGGCCTTAATTTGAAAACATCAAAATTCAAACTTCAGTTTCAATTTCAATTTATTTATTTTTTGAAAAAAAAATACGCATATACCTAGTCCTAGATACATAATGCAAATTTTCAGGTTGAAATATGCTAAAATGAGATCTACACAAAAAAAGATAAATCTGGGGCTTTTTAGCAAATGTATTATTCATCCTCAAAGTCCATGATTTTGTTTTTTTTGTGGAGCTCACGTTTCAAGGTATTTCATCCTGAAATTTTACACATGCACATTACATCCTTGCATACATGTGTATTATCTTTCAGATTTTTTGAAACTGAAAATTTTGAATTTTAAAATTTTTCTAAATAAAGGCCTCCATGGAGCTCGGTCTCCAAAATGCCCTACCCCTACTAGTGATCCTATGAACTTGTTGCCAAATCTCTCTTTTTGTGTGGCTGGTACCAACTACATATGGCTGGATGATTGGAGGAGCTTCCAAACATTTTCTCATTGATCAAGTCACTTTGTTGTTCCTTGCCACTTGAAAGAGAAGAAATGGAATAACTGTCTTCAGTAATTGTGGTTTTGCAGGAATCGATGGAGTTGGATTAGGGCTGATCCGGCACCACGAGAGATTAGCAAAGTACGAGCAAATCACAAGGATCCAAAATCGCCTCTCTGTTTATTCATCACTGCAGCTAGTGACTGTTTCTGCTCTGCAGGATGTTCGACATGTGGTGCTTGCATATACCCGTCCAAGACCGTACCACCTTCCAAGGTGCGTCGACTTTCAGAACTGAACTGAACAAAATTCATGCTTCATTCCTCAAATGCTCATCTTGGAATTCCAGTTTGCATATCTACTTTGAGGCCCTGACTGAAAAAAAAACTCACCGATGAACGCCAGGACTTGTTGAGCACGTAGAGAGGACAGTGAAATCAGAGAGCTTAAGGGCACCGGACAGGCCAGTCTATCTTGTTGGAGAATCCGTCGGAGCGTGCATTGCTCTTGCGGTGGCGGCGCGGAACCGAGACGTCGATTTGGTGCTGGTCCTAGTCAACCCAGGTCTTGCTTCCATCACACTTACACCCAGGCTGTTTCTGCCTCGTTCTGTTCTTTCTTGTGGTGACAGTAACTTGTTATTGACCAGTCTGCATTTTGGAATTCACTTACAGGGACATCTTTCCACAGGTCACAGCTGCAGTCTCTCTCGGCACTCCTAGATTTGGTCCCTGATCCCTTCCATTCGAGCACTCCACAACTCCTAAATTTTCTCAGAGGTTTAGCACCACCTCCATGAGGAAAATTTCAGCAGGCTTGATGTGTGCACCTACTGATCACGGTAACTCTTTCAGGCAACTTCATGAAGATGTTGTCGAGATTTGATGGAGCTGGTAAGGCATTATTGGAGGCCACCAGTGGTTTGTTGCCTTCTCTCATGGTGAGTTGCAAAATATCGAGGAAACTGATTCTCCATAAATCTCTGTGTGCCGCAGTCTCAATGATGCTTTTCTTCTTTCTGCAGTATTTGGCTGATATTTTCCCAAAGGAATCCATTGTTTGGAAGATGAAAATGTTGAGGACAGCGTCGTCGTTTGTCAATTCTCGCTTACATGCAGTCAAAGCCCAGATCCTGGTGGTCGCTGGGTATGTATGACCTGCAGCAGTCACACTCCTAAAGTACAGCTGAGATCTGAGGAGAATGTTCCCTTGCAAATTCTTTCATCAACTCACTGCCACACTCCAATGATTCTCCTTTCGAGCATATTGCACTTGTTTAGACATATCTGAAGTTGGCAATCTTTTTTGTCAGTGGAAATGATGAACTTCTGCCAAGCCGTGAAGAGGCTGAAAGGCTACATGGCACACTGAAGAAATGCAGAATCCGTCACTTCAGGGATAATGGCCACAAAATCTTGTTGGTAATACAGATAAATAATACTCACTGATAAAAGGCATTCAGAAACAGCCTCTTATTTTAGCCATGTGTGTGAAGTCATATCCTTGGCTTGCACTTGGAACCCCATTTCTTCCATGGAACAAAACACCATTTGCATCAACCATAGCATTCAAGCTTTCTTGAGAAAGAAAAAACTACAGTTATTCAAGCATTTCAAAATTCTAACCTATAACTGCACAAAAACCTGGCAGGAAGATGGATTTGATCTAGCAACAACCATTAAAGGAGCCGGATACTACCGCCGCTCCAGGCAGACAGACTATGTTTTAGACTATCTACCGGTGACCGATGATGAACTCGAAAAGGCGATCGACCGTGACAGGTACCATTCCTCTAAGATTCAAATTTGATGGGTTGTGACATGACTATTAAACTGCTGCTGAATTTACCGAAACTTCAGGCTCCTGAATTTTGCCACTGACCCAGTGATGCTATCGACACTGCCTGATGGGAAGATAGTGAGGGGACTGGCAGGGCTGCCAAGGGAGGGCCCTGTCTTGCTTGTTGGGTACCACATGCTCATGGGGTTTGAGCTTGGACCCCTGGTAACAGGAGTTCTGAGGAGTACTGGAATCCACATCCGCGGGTTAGCGCATCCATTCATGTTCAACGAGAGTTCAGAGCAGCTCATACCGGATTCGTCGAACTACGACATCCACCGGATCATGGGTGCGGTGCCTGTTACGGCAGTGAACTTTTACAAGCTCCTTTCAGAGAAGCAATTTGTTTTGCTGTATCCAGGAGGCGCGCGTGAAGCTCTTCATAGGAAGGTAAGAATTTGGTATAGAGAGCATAATATATCTTTGGAGACAGTAAAAACATCGATTGTTCTGGAAGGTGACAGTTGTTTACAGGGCGAGGAATACAAGCTATTTTGGCCTGAGCAGTCTGAATTTGTGCGGATGGCATCAAGGTTTGGAGCAAAAATAGTACCATTTGGAGTGGTTGGAGAAGATGATATATGTGATGTAAGTGCCACCTCAAAAATATGTTATCTTGCTCTGCTATTTCTAATGTATAGAAACAATGTTTTTCACCTCAGATGTTGTTAGACTACAACGATCTTATGAAGCTCCCATTTTACGACATCCTTGACAAGAAGCTAAATGAAGAGGGGCTAAAGCTAAGGTATATTTTGATTTTATTTTAGAAGCAAAATTGTATTTAGTTTTGTAGTCTCCCAAATGCTTTGCCCATAAGAAATCAATTGTCTTGATTTACCTTGTTGTTTCAAAGGACTGATTCTACGGGAGAGATAAAGAATCAAGATATGCATCCTGTAGTGCTGACGCCAAAAATGCCAGGAAGGTTTTACTTCATCTTTGGGGGGCCTATTGAAACAAAAGGTAACCAGTTGCACTAGCAAATAGTAGTAATCTGAAAAGATTTTTCTAAATGTTCCCATGGCAAGTCAACACACACTACACCGTTATTCTTTTCTGATGATTGAAAAACAAGTCAGAATGCATGCAAACAAATTGCTGTGACCCGATGTCTGATTAGGTTTGCTTCTTGTTTGCATAGGGAGGGAGAAGGAGCTAAGAGACAAAGAGAAGGCCCAGCACCTCTATTTGCATGTCAAATCTGAAGTGGAGAGCTGCATCAAGTATCTGAAGGAGAAGAGAGAGGAGGATCCCTACAGGAGCATACTGCCCAGGCTTCTATATCAGGCAGCTCATGGTTCTGATGTAGAAATACCCACATTTGAACCCTGAGGCTGAGATGATCACTTCCAGATTACCGTTAGTTAGGATCCAAGCCAATTGTTTACATTGTTCATGTTAATCTTTTATATACATAGTTATTTTTAATTGCAGTTTATTCAAATTAGAAGGGTTAATAAATATTAAAAAACTAAGTTCAGAACTGTAAATTTCTATGTGAAGTACATTTGCGGATTTACTAAGCTGGGCAGGGGCTCTGATTCCAAATGATGACTGAGTGAAGGACCAGAAGCTTTCCCAGTCACTAAATGTTCTTTCGTATATCTACCAGTATATTGTGCTAAAGGACAACAAAACGAAACTAAGCACAGTGGTTGCGCATCACTAGAATGGCAATTTCCCAAATAAAAGAAAACACACCATAACAAAGATTGTGTTGACCATGTTCTAGACAAAACACGAAATTGGAAATGGGATATTCCATTGCAATTATTAATTCTGTACATGGTAATAGTAATAAACACAAAGAGACTAACTGACAAGTTAGTGATGGCATGATATGTACACATTTCATGTTAGGTGTTCAAGCATCAGTTGCTTATGTCGAAGTACTTGGGATCAGCTGGGAAGTCATGCTCAACCCGGAGCTGCAACAAGACAGAAAATTCAGTTAGAGATACAGATGTAACTTCAAGACAGGAAAATTAAAGCAATAAATATACTAATAAGATATGCAACGCCGCACTTTTAATAACATTTATGTTAAGATCTGCATGTGCCAAATTGATGTGCCCTATAATGTAATCTGTCAGAATGTAGAGGTCAAAAGAGCAACAGCAAAATCTCAGTATTTTATATCATCCTAATCAGCAATTTTGGGAAATCTAGAATGCTATCCATGTGTCAAGGCCCTGTGGAGGCTGCCACTGCACCCTTGGATTCTCCGCTAGCTTTGCATGCGCCAACCCTTTTCTGCTGATCTTTTTCGCTTTTTTGTAGTGCTGTGCAGACTTGTTGTTTTTGCCAATTCCAATTTTGTTCGGTTTGTTTGGCTTTGTAGTTTTGTTACGGTTCTTGGTCTTGCAAGTTTTTGGCCTTGTCACATATTACTGCATGTTCGAGGAAAAGAAGAATACTATACGTGCTATAGGCAAAATTACTCGGTTTCACTAGTGCAGAAAGGAACAAAAAGGAAGTTGTGTTAAAGGAGATAGCTACACAACCTAGAGTGATCTCAGTTTCTACATACCTCGCCTTCGTCTGAATCTGAGTGCCTTTGAGGAAAGACAACTCTAATATCATTGTAGAGATAAAATCGCCTCTCTTCCTCGATAACAGTACTCCGATTGAATGGTTCTGGTGACATGCCAGGTTCGATCCGCTGCATCGATCTTGATGATTTCTTGGAAAAGGGGCTCAGAAAACGCAGGTGCAAAGCATAACGAAGAACGCCTCCAGCTGAACTATCATTCACTTTGGAAGGTCTGCAGCAAGACTTCTTTTCACTGTCTATTTGACAGAAGCAACCACCATTGGCATTAGTCCGACTTTCTGAGCTCCCAATGGGACTCGATTCATTTGATTCGCTAATGTCACATTCCATTGAGCAACATGTTCTGTTGGTGTGACCTCCCTTCTCTGATTCATCAGTCAAGTAGCAGTTCTGCCCCTGTTCACAGCCTGCAAAAATAAAATAATTCATCAGCAAATTGAACTCGACAATTTCACTTTAGCTATCAAGGTATTGGCATTACATTCAGAAAACAGAGTGCCGCATTCTCTAAGTTCACTTCCATATTGGACTGACTCGACCTTTGTGTGACTGGCATCGCTTCCTTCTTTCACTGGATTAGAAGGAGGAACAGATGATAGAGTGACCTTTTGCCGCACGAAAGTCTGTCCCATTTTAAAATAAAAGAAATAAGATGAACTCGAGAAAAGAAGTTAAAAAAAAAGACAAATAATCATGACACACTTTCTTATTCAAAACAAATAAAGCCCGTCTTGATGCAAGTTTGGGACAAAAGGCGAATAATTATGAGCCCTTTTAAATAGGCAAACACCATTACTCGAAATACTTCAAAATGGCTCCTTTTGACACACGTCAAGTTATCTTTTTCCAGTGTATCAGTATATTGCAGGTCAAATTTACTGGACATCCAATGAAATGGTAACATTTTCAGTTACAGCCAGACGATCAGTATACTGGCCTAGTCACCACAGCGGCAACCAGTGTTGCTAACTATAAAACAAACCTGGGACAATTCTACTATCATCTCACAGTAAGACTACTGATATGAGTGCAAACCTTTTGCTTGTTATATCTACCAAAAATAGAAGTTTGTGAATGGCATTGGCATACAACCACATTTAAGATATATGTTTCGTGTATGAACTTAAAGGGAGGGAGGAGGGGCATTTCACCTATGAAACAGTTGCATATATGTCATCGTAATAACTTGACAAAATTGAGAAATACACCATCATAGGAACTCAACTAAATTGAGAATTCCTATGGAATAATCAGCACGATAATAAAATTCTATATATTTCCAAGTTCTGATATAACAGCTATAAACACTTGCAGATATGGGATCCCAGTAACTCAACAAAGTTGACAAATATGCCATAGGAACTCGAAAATATTGAGAATCTCAACAGAGCAAGTCTACACAATAAATATTCTGCTGGTAAACCATATGGAAACAAGAAATCCAAGCCATGGCGGTAAAGAAAATCTGTGATTGTCTTCAGTATTTAGGTCTACATGACAATGAAAATAGTGAGAAGTTACAGGCCTTGTAACAACTCCCTAGTTCACATACCTTGGTTCCAGCAGGCATGCCACTCAAATCATAGTTGCAAAAGAAGGTGTGCAGCGGTGTCTTCTCTGGGTTACTGACCACCTGTCGAGGGCAACAGTTTGCTTCTTGTAAAACAGGTGCATCAAAGTATGACGGTTAAATAGAACTTTAAATAGATTAGCCAAGAAAAGAACGACTCGAGGGTGGTGGAGATGGAGACAGTACATCAGCCTCACAATTAGCGTCAGATATTGACATGCACACACGAAGAGCAAACTTTGAATTTCATATTCCATTTTCGAAGTGGCAGAAGATAGTAAACGGATACTTGAGGCATCCATTATAGTGAATTGAGGATGTTTTATTTGTTTAGATAGTTCAGCACAGTGGTGTGAACTTGTGAAGATTAGCAATAGGGTGAGAAAGAAAAAGAAATTATCAGTACAAATCAAAAACCCAGGCATGCACCCATGCCCCACCTATTGTATACTCTAATATTTTCATCATTCAATTAGCGTATTAAAACTTCAGGGCTTCACCCACAGGCAAAATGAGTCAAGTGTTATATTTGGAAAAGAGTGAGAGACTACTATACTAGCAAGGGCGGGCATCCCAGAGAAAGTTGAACTCATGCCCAGTGCAAACATGTACATGGTAATGCACCAATTCATCAGAAACAATCCAGTATTTAGTAAGGCCAATAATTTAGTACCAGCTGAATGCGCCCTTTAATTGGGATGTGTAAGCGACTTCTCGATGATCTTGAATCATTATTGTTGGAGCTTCTTTTAAGTTTTGGGCTTTTGCTGTTGTTAGTAGGCAACCTCCCAGCAAGATCAATCGACGAATAGTACATCAGGGAGCTATCCTCATCAATGCTGGTTACTGCAAATGGAAGCTTCTGAGTTGGGGGAGAGAAGTTGCCGCCGGTCACATTCAGGACAGCCAGAAAGCCATCAATATTCTGCATTTCAAGAAAAAAACAGAATAAATACCAAAAAATGTGTGCGGTGTCCAACTGAAAAACTCAGTTAGGAGGAAAGTAGTAAAAGACACACTGCAGACCTGCTTATCTTTTCCACACGAATAGCGACCAGATAAAAGGGACTCCTCGAAGGAGCCAACTAGTGACCTTCTTACAGGAAAGAGGCTTAAACCCCGAAGGCATCCAATGCGTGGGGATACAGGCACAGATTCTGGGACCCAATTTTGGAGTCTTCTATCTGAACACCTCTTAGGGGTCATCGCATCAAAGTTAACATGCAAGATAGTAGTTTTTCCTGCTGCATCCCTTGCCCTGATTCTATCGCCATGTTCAGAACGATCTTCACGTATTGATATTTCTGTTTCCTTCAAGTCAAGAAAATCATTTTCAAATTCTCTGGCTAAATCTCTCTGAGCCCCCACATTCTTCCCTCTCTGCATCCATTTTGGGCCGAGAGGGGACAAGCTGAGTGGAGGGGAATGTGCTAATTTTGGTAGTGGGACAGCTACCGCAACCCTTTTGAGATTTACAATCCTTTCGGCCTCTAGGTGATCTGAACAAGAATATGACTCCCTGCCCTCAAGCAAAGGACCGTCGGTGAATATATTACTGCTAAACTTATCAACTACCTGTGTTTTGCTCCAACTGGAGTGTCTGAAGGCTGGCCAAGTAGGTGATTCAAATGAATCAAGAGACGCAGTGTGGGCTTTTTTACAATCTTGAAATCCAGAGGTGCAAAGTTGCCTAACTTGATCAGAATGCTGCATTTTGGCATCAGCAGAACCAATATTTAGCGCATCGCCGCTGAAGTGTCCATGGAGCTCATTAGTTAAAGGCGATAACACCCTTTTCCTTGCTTGAGGCCCATGCTGTTCAATAGATGAATGGCAAGTGTTGATGACTAAAGATGAATTCATTTTGTCAGCTACCATTGTATCAGAATCTCCCTTGAAACCAGCAAAACCTGATTCAAACCCAATAACCCTCCTCGCAGGCATCTGAACAGGTCGCAACTTAGGGCATGATCTAAAACTTGGATTCCTCGGATCAGGTTTTAAGCCTTGGGAGCCAGCAGGCCCATCGACAGCATGGCTGGCTCCAAAATTTCCATCAAATCCAATCAAAGAATCTAATGCAGCTTTTCTCTTCAGATCGCTGATGGATGGGTATGGAAATGCCCTGTTACTTGAGCCTCCGGTGGGAAGCCTGCCCAAATCACTATTATCACTACCACCAAAACAAGGAGGACTAACTACACATGTACTTAGCTTAGGAGGCTCCTCCTCCTTAATTGCAGGAACTTGAGGCAAACCCATCACAATGTACCTTCAACAAAAGGAGAACAAACTTGAAGTTGCTCCTAAAATGCGCTAATTTTGATCTTCCAATGACCCCTTCAGCTATTACTTTCAATCTCCAAAACTGTTGCAGTTGTTCTAGTAACAACTAACTCCGACTCTGCACGAAGGCTTCAACTGCATTGAGGTTTCTGATTCGAATCCATCAGCAGTGAAGATGCCATCCTCGAACCGCCAATCATGCTCTTGTAGTTACTGCAACAATTGGAGATGAAGCACAGTTTAGAGCCTGAACAAACAACAAGGAACCTGGGATGAACCATGCCAACAGTTCAGATCGCAGTCCTGCATAAACAAATCAAAGGCTGTCACCACATTGTCGAATTGGAGTTCCATGGCCATTTATCTCTGCAGAAACAGTATGGCATTGTCCATTTACAGAGCCTCTACACATCAGAAACAACATCGAACTACCAACTACGTAATATATGATGCAATGCAGCAAAATCAGCAAATAAAAACCGTCCATTGCACATCAGCAGTGTTAAAAATTAATCTTGCAGCTAAATCTATGGGCAACAGAAGGCATCTAAGATGGCCTCGGATCGAGGAAACTAGGAACGATCTGAAAGCGATCACCACATCGATGACCAGAGCGCAAGAACTAGAATCACACATGAACGCATCCAAGATCCCCCACCATACGGACCAAAAATCCATCCATACATACAAAGCAGAAAAGGGTGCCGCAGAAATCCAGGGCGACAGGCAATCAGCCCATGAACGAACCAGATCAAGAAACTGACCGGAAAAGCAGCCGCGGAGCAGCGATCAAGGGATTTCTTTGGTTCAGGAAAAGGGGGAAACCAGATTGGGTTTCCTGCGGCAACCGGGGCGATTCGATCGGAAGCACGGGGAATTTAGGCAGGATGATGATCTTGCTAGCGGATTTACCGAGGAAGGGATTGGGCCATTCGCCCGGGCGATCCCCTTCTCCGGCCCCGGGCTATCTTGTGCGGTTGCTCTCGGCCTCCGCGTCCGCCTCGTGATGTGCTAGCTTGGGCATTGGGTTCTTCTCTCTCCCATCTCCGCCATGGCTTAAATAGATTCCTACCGTCCGAGGATTTTCTCCCTGCGGCCCATTCCTTTTCACCTTTTTTTTTTTTGCGGTTTGCGCCAAATTGAAAATAATATTTCTTTTCCAATTTCAACTGTATGGAAACCATTATTTTTCAACATCCTATTTGTAGAGGGGGAAAAAGTAGTGTAGCAACACCAAATCAAATTACGAGCGAAAAGGTTATTAGTAATGCTCGATGTTTTCCCGCTTTGGCGGTTCTTAATTCTGAATTGTCGGATGTGGCATTGTGATTTGCTCTCCGAACATTGTTACGAGATTAGGCCTATGTTAGTCCTGCAGGGTCCATGCCCTACCCTCCCCATCCCCCCGCCCCCCATAGTGTTGTGGGGCCAGCATTTGGCGGGGAGGGAGTGTGTGGGCAAGGAATTGGGGGTGGGCCAACGAGTGCTATCGATGACAATGTAGGTAGTTATGGTGGAAGAAGTCGCTCAACTGCTCAAAATATATGGTTTGGTTAGAAAAGATATTTTACTTTCTGAAAGGATTGCTCAACTATGTGGGTGGAGATTGCGATGTGTCGGTGGTGTTGAGAGCCGAAGGTCTTGGTGAGTTCCTGCGTGGCTCCGTGGTTCCTGCATGGCTCTGTGGTGCCTTCCATGGCAACCTCGCTCTATTGTTTACGCCCATTGTGTGCTTTTTACTATGGGCATGGGCGATTCTTCTTGGGTTCACTTTTGTGGTAAGGTGGTTGTGCTTGATGTTGCGTGCTATCAGCAAATCGTGGTGTGTCCATGTGTGCTCTTAGGGGAGCTCCTCCACCTAGCTAACAGTGCGGTGCCCTCTGGTCTACGGTCCGAAGATAGTGGCCTTCTTCGATGGTGGAGGCGGATGGCTCTGTGATGCTGTCTCGTCAAGTGGGTGCGAGCGGTGACTGGACAGTTATCTGGCGGCTTAATTTTCCCCGCGATTCACCCCTCTCTCTCTCTCTCTCACTCTCTCTCTCTAGTCCAAATGCACTATGGTCGGGACTTCGATTATGTAGCTTGTGCTTCCAATTTCTTAGTCAGTAGTTTTTATTCTTCACCTTGTATCGTCGTATGGGGTTGCATCTCTATTGTCCTTTTATTTTTCTGTTGTTTGTAAGGTATCGTTCATTGTAATCATCGTCGGTTGATGGTTTTGTCAATCCAGAGTTGAGCTAGACCCGAGCCTTTTCTCGAGCTCGGCTTGAGAGTTTTGTCTAGAAAGAAACAATTAGAGAGATTTTCTTATTTGGCCCCGAAAAAGAATCTATTTGACACTCGCCGTAAATTTATTTCCTTATGTGACACTTGCATCAACTAGTAAATGCCTACGCATAATGCATGTTAATATTAGGGAGGAAATTAATTGCACTTAGGATATTAATTACATTTTAGTTGCATGTTTATATTAGGTAGTTGTGCTAGAATATCAGTTAAACATTAATTATTGTATGTGATTAGCACCAACGTTGATATTTGATATGGTATTAATTACGCGCTAAACATGTTGAGCACTCATCATTGGAGTAATATAGGTCTTTTTTTAATAACAAGAAAGAAAAATGTAGAGGAGATGAGCTCGTCGTTCCTTGTCCCTGCCTGCGGGATTTACTTTTCCACGAGTGCCATTTCATTCATTCCCAGCACCTACATTTTGGTGGTGGGCGACACTCCTGTTTGCTGTCCTGCACCGCACCGCTGCTGGTCCAGCGTCGTCCTTGCTTCCTGCCCGCTGCTGCTCGTGATCGAGATCGTCGGTCCACACCACCTTTCTCTTTTTCTTTATCTTTATCTTTATAAAAAGGTGCCAAATCTGGCTGGCTGGTTGGTTGTTGGTATGTGAATCGAGATCGTACATGTACCCCTTAACTCACAGCCAAGCTAAAGAAGACTTGTGATTGCTTGTGCGCATATAGTAAGTACCCTCTGAAATATCCTACGTCTCTCCAAGAGACTTTCGTACTACTCCAACTTCACAACACAAGCCAGCCATCCGTACCCGCCATGAGAGGTCAATCAATCGGGAGATGCAATGGATCCCAGAATTCGCGACGAATGATTGCGCGGTTGTTGCGGACCAACAACAAATGTTGGCCCAGAAATCAGATGAACAGGTCAGGTCTCCAGCAAATCTTCTCTGAATAAATAAATAGGTTGGGCAGACGGACCGAAATAGCCAGAGGACCAAAACGAAATGGAAACACCACACCATCCTTGGCGTTCAAACAGGCCAAACTTCTTGCTTGCCCCTGGAAGCACGGTCAAAAGTTCAACCCAGAGTGCGAGAATTACAAGGATGGCGACAACGACAGGCATACTTCGGTGTTCATTCAGTTAAAACCCCACTGATATGCATCTCTCACCGCCACACCAAAATCCGCTCACGTCGAAAGACACATGACTCAAAAGGCCAGGAAGCAACTGCACGCTTGCATGTGGTGGCCCTGTTCTAGTGCGCGCCAAAACGTTTGGCGATCATCTCGCTCATGTCGATGAACCTCTGCGCGCAGTTGCTCAGGCAGCTCGTCTCGCCGGAGCTCAACTTGCTCCCGGGAGCGCCTGTGATGCACTTGTCCCAGCACTCGCTCGTCACCTTGCCGATCATCTCGCTCACCATCATCTTCTCCTTCTCTTGCTGAGTATACAAATACAGAATTTGGGTTAAGACTTGGAAGTTGGGGCACACCATCGGGTAATGGATAAGTTGCCCGCGTCAACTAATGAATCACCCTGGTAACAGATGGGTAATGGTCAGGGGCGACACTCAAATATGAGCCACCCTGGTAACAAATAAGTAGCAAAAGGTAAACGCAGGTTATGCCTTTCAGTTTTCAAGAAAGATAGTATAGTACGAATCTGACACCGAACATAAGATACCGATGATAACGGCTCTACTTTGTCTACAAATACATACAGCAAACTTTGTGCGTAACTGACTATCCATTCCCCCCCACACCAAAAGGCCCAAACTAACCCGACAGACACTTGCAAACAGAGCATAATATTATGGCATTCTGAAGGATGACGCTCACACCCATGTTTACATATATATCATAGTAGAACCCATCCTGCAGGTGGTTCAACACTTATGTGCATCTGTTGAACCGTGAAACCTAGTAGAAAAAGGAATTGATAACATTAACTGCATCTCGTAAAGATGCCACTAAATAATCGTTACACGTTATGTTGGTATGGGCCAGGGCCAATACTACCTGCAAGCTAAAACTACAGAACGAGATTTATTAGTTTAGTAAAGTTATAATTGGAGAACCTAGAACATCGGCTGGGCCAAAACTCATAGGCTTGCATGGGTATCTAGAAACTGCTATACATCACAACCGCAGCCGCTCACAGGTTTGAAATAAGAAATGCCAGCAACTGAATCACAAGGCAAGTGCTTGCAAGGAAAATAGCCTGCTAGCTTAAGTCGATGAAGGGAATCCTCAAGGCTACGCCGGTTGCGCAACAGAGACAGAAGGTGGCAGCTAAAGCTGAAGAACGGAATCACTCAGAGCTGCTACCACCAGTCGCACAACGGAAACGCAGACATGAAGCCCTCTGAAACCAAGGTTAGCAGGCACTAACATGTAAGAACAGGCAGTGTGGACCGTGCGACCACTCAACCGTTCCAGTCACCCACACAATCAGCGCTATGAAACCCCCAGAATCCCCCATCCTCTAGCACCCAGCGAGCATAGCCTGTACCAACAGACGGATCCGCGCAACAGCCGAAACCGGCCCGCTTCATGGAAAACGAAAATCTACTACCACGCGACGCCTGGAACGAGCACGAGCAAGGGCGACCCCCCGCCCGCGGCCACGCCTAGGGCAGGGCAGGTGCGCCGCGAAGTGGAGCGCGCGGGGCTCGGAAATCCGAAGGCCAGCGGCGGCCGGGACGGCGCGTGCTTCGGGCGGGGCTCGAGAAATTTTGAAATCGATTGAGGGGAAGCTGCGCCGAGGGAGCTCTCACCTCGATGAACCGCTGCAGCTCGGCCGAGGCGTCCATGGCTGATGGCTCCCGAGGGCGACGGCCGGACGGGCGAGGACCGCTAAAACCCTAGTTCCGGCGGAAGACGAGGGGGGCAAGGGGAAGAGGAGAGCGGAGAGTGTCGGGAGAGAGACAGGGGAGAAGCAGGGGTTTATGTGGCGGCCGTTGACCCGCTCCACGAGACCTGGGCTTGGGTTTGGGTTCGAAACGGGCCCAGTTCTACCAGGCCCAACAAGGCCATGCTCCTCCGTTCACAAAAACAAAAGGATTTTGTCTAAAAAAAAGGTGAAGCACCCCTAAAAAAAGGGACAAACGGGGCAGCCCAGCGCGCGACGGCCCGGACCCATCTGGTCCGTTTTGTGTCCGGGCCGATCCATTTCGAGCGCAAACTTGCGTCGGGTTTGGGTCGCGGCGGATAGCGAACGGACGCTTCGAACGTCTGCGTCGGGGCCGCGTGGCAGGCGGCCACCTACCTCCCACCCGCCAACATAAATGCGCAAGGGAGGGTGGCCCCACCTGTCATCCGCACAACGAAGGGTCACCGTCCTTCTTAAATGGGAAGCCGTGGACCGGTCGTCGTCCACAGTTCCCACTTCGGCCCCTCTCTACCCCCTCGAAACCCGACACCCTCAAAACCCTAGCCGCTCCCCGTCGTCGACCTCGCCGGTCGGCCGCAACCATGGGCCTTTGGAAGCACGACCGCAAGGGGAAGCACGACCGTGAGGCCAGCTCCTCCTCGGGACGCGCGCCTGATAACCCACAAGTATAGGGGATCGCAACAGTTTTCGAGGGTAGAGTATTCAATCCAAATTTATTGATTCGACACAAGGGGAGCCAAAGAATATTCTCAAGTATTAGCAGCTGAGTTGTCAATTCAACCACACCTGGATAACTTAATACCTGCAGCAAAGTATTTAGTAGCAAAGTAATATGATAGTAGTGGTAACGGTGGTAAAAGGTAATGGCAGCAAAAGTAATATTTTTGGTATTTTATAGTGATGATAACAATAGCAACGGAAAAGTAAATAAGCGAAGAACAATATATGGAAAGCTCATATGCAATGGATCGGTGATAGAGAATTATGCCGGATGTGGTTCATCATGTAACAGTCATAACATAGGGTGACACAGAACTAGCTCCAATTCATCAATGTAATGTAGGCATGTATTTCGAATATAGTCATACATGCTTATGGAAAAGAACTTGCATGACATCTTTTGTCCTACCCTTCCGTGGCAGCGGGGTCCTAATGGAAACTAAAGGATATTAAGGCCTCCTTTTAATAGAGTACCGGACCAAAGCATTAACACATGGTGAATACATGAACTCCTCAAACTATGGTCATCACCGGGAATGGTCCCGACTATTGTCACTTCGGAGTTGCAGGATCATAACACATAGTAGGTGACTATAGACTTGCAAGATAGGATCAAGAACACACATATATTCATGAAAACATAATAGGTTCAGATCTGAAATCATGGCACTCGGGTCCTAGCGACAAGCATTAAGCATAGCAAAATCATAGCAACATCAATCTCAGAACATAGTGGATACTAGGGATCAAACCCTAACAAAACTAACTCGATTACATGATAAATCTCATCCAACCCATCACCGTCCAGCAAGCCTACGATGGAATTACTCACGCACGGCGGTGAGCATCATGAAATTGGTGATGGTGGAAGGTTGATGATGACAACGACGACAAATTCTACTCTCCGGAGCCCCGAACGGACTCCAGATCAGCCCTCCTGAGAGAGTTTAGGGCTTGGCGGTGGCACCGTATCGTAAAACATGATGAATCTTTCTCCTCTATTTTTTTCTCCCCGAACACGAATATATGGAGTTGGAGTTGAGATCGGTGGAGCTCTAGGGGGGCACGAGGCAGGGGGCGCGCCCCCCACCCTCGCGGCTAGGGTGTGGGCCCCCTGGCCTTGATTCTTTGCCAGTATTTTTTATTATTTTCAAAAATAATCTCCGCGGAGTTTCAGGTCATTCTGAGAACTTTTGTTTCTGCACATAAATAACACCATGGCAATTCTGCTGACAATAGCGTCAGTCCGGGTTAGTTCCATTCAAATCATGCAAGTTAGAGTCCAAAACAAGGGCAAAAGTGTTTGGAAAAGTAGATACGACGGAGACGTATCACCGCCGCGGCTCCATCAAGAAGGAGGAGCCCGCATCACCGCCACGCTCCTCCATTCGAGCCCCCGCGCCTGCCCCCTTCACTATCGCGCCTAGGCCGCCGGCGAGCACGACCGGCGGTACCTGGCCGTGGATGTGTGCTGGCAGTACTGGGAGACGAGGACGCCGGTCCCGTGGAGCGACGTGCACCTCCCCAACAACTGGCACCTCTCCACGGACCGGGTCCCCATCCCGCCGGTGCGAGTGAGCGGCCGTGCCAGGCACGATGAGATCGAGCGCCGCCGCTGCCTCCTCCCCGATGACCTATTCGACGATGAAAGGTACACCCCCGACTCCGTCCCGTGGGACACTTGGCTCCAGCACGAGCACGACGTGTGGCGCGCGTCGTACTTCGCCGGCACGGTGTCGGGGCCGCGGCGGCCACGTCGGGAGGTGCGCGGGCATACGCGGGTGCGCGGCCTGACGCCCATGACGTTGTCTTCCCCCATCTCCGTCGCCACCTCCACCTCCTCGCATGATAGCGGAGGAGGAGGCCCGGCTCATGGCGCGTGTCATGGAGGACTCCATGCACACGCACGATGAGCACCAATGGCCGGGCCTCGAGAAGACGATGGCCCTCTCTGCGGCCGGTGATGACCCACAAGTATAGGGGATCTATCATAGTCCTTTCGATAAGTAAGAGTGTTGAACCCAACAAGGAGCAGAAGGAAATGATAAGCGGTTTTCAGCAAGGTATTCTCTGCAAGTACTGAAATAAGTGGTAACAGATAGTTTTGTGATGGGATAAATTGTAACGAGCAACAAGTAACAAAAGTAAATAAGGTGCAGCAAGGTGGCCCAATCCTTTTGTAGAAAAGGACAAGCCGGAACAAACTCTTATAATAGGAAAAGCGCTCCCGAGGACACATGGGAATATCGTCAAGCTAGTTTTCATCACGTTCATATGATTCGCGTTAGATACTTTGATAATTTGATATGTGGGTGGACCGGTGCTTGGGTGCTGTTCTTACTTGAACAAGCATCCCACTTATGATTTAGGTCATATGTGGATGTGGGAAGGTAGTTGAGGGTTTTGGAGCATATCAGTAAGCACTATGAAGCAAGAACCTCATCAAGCAACACCTCATCCCTCCTTGATAGTATTGGCTTTTCCTATAGACTCAATGTGATCTTGAATCACTAAAATATAAAATGTAGAGTCTTGAGCTTTGAGCTTGAGCCAATCTTTTTGTCCTTAGTATTTTGAGGGGTCCACTTTCCTCATCCATGCCATGCCATTCATTGAGCTTTTCCTGAAATATTAATCTTGGAATAGCATTAGCTCAATGAGCTATATGTTGTCAGGAATTACCAAAACCACCTAGGGATAGTTGCACTTTCAATCTCCCCCTTTTTGGTAATTGATGACAACATATAGATCAAAGCTTCGACAAATGATAATAAGAGTGAAAAACATTGTCGCTTTGAGAAGTATGTGAAAAGCAAGAGCTCCCCCTAACTTTGTGCATAGTTTATGATTTGCTTTGGACTGCAAATACACAGAGAGTTAGGCTCATGGGTTACTCTTCCATGTCACATACTGTTGGAAATATGCCCTAGAGGCAATAATAAATTGATTATTATTATATTTCCTTGTTCATGATAATCGTTTATTATCCATGCTAGAATTGTATTGATAGGAAACTCAGATACATGTGTGGATACATAGACAACACCATGTCCCTAGTAAGCCTCTAGTTGACTAGCTCATTGATCAATAGATGGTTACGGTTTCCTGACCATGGACATTGGATGTCGTTGATAACGGGATCACATCATTAGGAGAATGATGTGATGGACAAGACCCAATCCTAAGCATAGCACTAGATCGTGTAGTTCGTATGCTAAAGCTTTTCTAATGTCAAGTATCATTTCCTTAGACCATGAGATTGTGCAACTCCCGGATACCGTAGGAGTGCTTTGGGTGTGCCAAACGTCACAACGTAACTGGGTGGCTATAAAGGTACACTACGGGTATCTCCGAAAGTGTCTGTTGGGTTGGCACGAATCGAGACTGGGATTTGTCACTCCGTGTGACGGAGAGGTATCTCTGGGCCCACTCGGTAGGACATCATCATAATGTGCACAATGTGACCAAGGAGTTGATCACGGGATGATGTGTTACGGAACGAGTAAAGAGACTTGCCGGTAACGAGATTGAACAAGGTATCGGGATACCGACGATCGAATCTCGGGCAAGTATCGTACTGATAGACAAAGGGAATTGTATACGGGATTGATTAAGTCCTTGACATCGTGGTTCATACGATGAGATCATGGTGGAACATGTGGGAGCCAACATGGGTATCCAGCTCCCGCTATTGGTTATTGACCGGAGAACGTCTCGGTCATGTCTGCATGTCTCCCGAACCCGTAGGGTCTACACACTTAAGGTTCGATGACGCTAGGGTTATAAAGGAAGTTTGTATGTGGTTACCGAATGTTGTTCGGAGTCCCGGATGAGATCCCGGACGTCACGAGGAGTTCCGAAATGGTCCGGAGGTAAAGATTTATATATGGGAAGTCCTGTTTTGGTCACCGGACAAGTTTCGGGGTCACCAGTATTGTACCGGGACCACCGGAAGGGTCCCGGGGGTCCACCGAGTGGGGCCACCTGCCCCGGGGGGCCACATGGGCTGTAAGGGGGTGCGCCTTGGCCTATATGGGCCAAGGGCACCAGCCCCAAGAGGCCCATGCGCCAAGGGATAAGGAAAGGAAGAGTCCTAAAGGGGGAAGGCACCTCCGAGGTGCCTTGGGGAGGAGGGACTCCTCCCTAGCCGCACCCTTCCTTGGAGGAAGGGCCAAGGCTGCGCCCCCCCTCTCCCTTGCCCCTATATATATGTGTGGGGGTGGGAGGGCAGCCATACCTTTGCCTTTGGTGCAGCCCTCCCCTCTCCCAAGTCCTTCTCCTCTCCCGTGGTGCTTGGCGAAGCCCTGCAGGATTGCCACGCTCCTCCACCACCACCACGCCGTTGTGCTGCTGCTGGATGGAGTCTTCCTCAACCTCTTCCTCTCTTCTTGCTGGATCAAGGCATGGGAGACATCACCGGGCTGTACGTGTGTTGAACGCGGAGGTGCCGTGCGTTCGGCACTTGGTCATCGGTGATTTGGATCACGACGAGTATGACTCCATCAACCCCGTTCACTTGAATGCTTCCGCTTAGCGATCTACAAGGGTATGTAGATGCACTCTCCTTCCCCTCGTTGCTAGTTTCTCCATAGATAGATCTTGGTGACACGTAGGAAAACTTTGAATTTCTGCTACGTTCCCCAACAGTGGCATCATGAGCTAGGTCTATTGCGTAGATTCTATGCACGAGTAGAACACAAAGTAGTTGTGGGCGTTGATTTTGTTCAATATGCTTGCCGTTACTAGTCTTATCTTGATTCGGCGGCATCGTGGGATGAAGCGGCCCGGACCAACCTTACACGTACGCTTACGTGAGACCGGTTCCACCGACAAACATGCACTAGTTGCATAAGGTGGCTGGCGGGTGTCTGTCTCTCCCACTTTAGTCGGATCAGATTCGATGAACAGGGTCCTTATGAAGGGTAAATAGCAATTGGCATATCACGTTGTGGTCTTTGCGTAGGTAAGAAACGTTCTTGCTAGAAACCCATAGCAGCCACGTGAAACATGCAAACAACAATTAGAGGACGTCTAACTTGTTTTTGCAGGGTATGCTATGTGATGTGATATGGCCAAAGGATGTGATGAATGATATATGTGATGTATGAGATGATCATGTTCTTGTAATAGGAATCACGACTTGCATGTCGATGAGTATGACAACCGGCAGGAGCCATAGGAGTTGTCTTAATTTATTTATGACCTACGTGTCAACATAAATGTCATGTAATTACTTTACTTTATTGCTAACCGTTAGCTGTAGTAGTAGAAGTAATAGTTGACGAGACAACTTCAAGAAGACACGATGATGGAGATCATGATGATGGAGATCATGGTGTCATGCCGGTGACGATGATGATCATGGAGCCCCGAAGATGGAGATCAAAAGGAGCAATATGATATTGGTCATATCATGTCACTATTTGATTGCATGTGATGTTTATCATGTTTATGCATCTTGTTTGCTTAGAACAACGGTAGTAAATAAGATGATCCCTCATTAAAATTTCAAGAAGGTGTTCCCCCTAACTGTGCACCGTTGCAACAGTTCGTTGTTTCAAAGCACCACGTGATGATCGGGTGTTTGATTCCAACGTTCACATACAACGGGTGTAAGACAGATTTACACATGCAAACACTTAGGTTGACTTGACGAGCCTAGCATGTGTACAGACATGGCCTCGGAACATAGAAGACCGAAAGGTCGAGCATGAGTCATATGGTAGATACGATCAGCATGAAGATGTTCACCGATGTTGACTAGTCCGTCTCATGTGATGATCGGACACGGCCTAGTTGACTCGGATCATGTAATCACTTAGATGACTAGAGGGATGTCTATCTGAGTGGGAGTTCATAAGATGAACTAAATTATCCTGAACATAGTCAAAAGGTCTTCGCAAATTATGTCGTAGCTCGCGCTTTAGTTCTACTGTTTAGTTATGTTCCTAGAGAAAAATTAGTTGAAAGTTGATAGTAGCAATTAAGCGGACTAGGTCCGTAAACTGAGGATTGTCCTCATTGCTTCATAGAAGGCTTGTGTCCTTAATGCACCGCTCAGTGTGCTGAACCTCGAACGTCGTCTGTAGATGTTGCGAACATCTGACATACACGTTTTGATGACTACATGATAGTTCAGTGTGTAATGCTAAACGGTTTAGAGTTGAGGCACCGAAGACGTTTTGAAACATCGCGAAACATATGAGATGCTTCGAGGGCTGAAATTGGGATTTCAGGCTCGTGCCCACGTCAAGAGGTATAAGAACTCCAACGATTTTCTTAGCCTGCAAACTAAGGGAGAAAAGCTCAATTGTTGAGCTTGTGCTCAGATTGTCTGAGTACAACAATCATTTGAATCGAGTGGGAGTTGATCTTCTAGATAAGATAGTGATGTTTCTCCGAAGTCATTACCACCAAGCTGCTAGAGCTTCGTGATGAACTATAATATATCAGGGACATATATGATGATCCTTGAGATATTCGCGATGTTTGACACCAAAGTAGAAATCAAGAAGGAGCATCAATTGTTGATGGTTGGTGAAACCACTAGTTTCAAGAAGGGCAAGGGCAAGAAGGGATACTTCATGAAACGGTAATTCAGTTGCTGCTCTAGTGAAGAAACCCAAGGTTGAACCCAAACCCGAGACTAAGTGCTTCTGTAATAAGGGGAACAACCACTGGAGCAGAATTACCCTAGATACTTGGTAGATAAGAAGGCTGGCAAGGTCGATAGAAGTATATTGGATATACATTGTGTTGATGTGTACTTTACTAGTACTCCTAGTAGCACCAGGGTATTAGATACCGGTTTGGTTGCTAAGTGTTAGTAACTCGAAATAAAAGCTATGGAATAAACGGAGACTAGCTAAAGGTGAGCTGACGATATGTGTTGGAAGTGTTTCCAATGTTGATATGATCAAGCATTGCACGCTCCCTCTACCATCGAGACTGGTGTTAAACCTAAATAATTGTTATTTGGTGTTTGCGTTGAGCATAGACGTGATTGGATTATGTCTATAGCAATACGGTTATTCATTTAAGGAGAATAATGGTTACTCTGTTTATTTGAATAATACCTTCAATGGTCTTGCACCTAAAATGAATGGTTTATTGAATCTCGATCGTAGTGATACACATGTTCATGCCAAAAGATATAAGATAGTAATGATAGTACCACCTACTTGTGGCACTGCCACTTAAGTCATATTGGTATAAAACGCATGAAGAAGCTCCATGTTGATGGATCTTTGGGATCACTCGTTTTGAAAAGTTTGAGACATGCGAACCATGTCTATTGGTGTATATGCATGAAGAAACTCCATGCAAATGGACCATTTGGACTCACTTGATCTTGAATCACTTGAGACATGCAAATCATACCACATGGGCAAGATGACTAAAAGCCTCGTTTTAGTAAGACGGAACAAGATAGCAACTCGTTGGAAGTAACACATTTTGATGTGTGCAGTCCAATGAGTGCTGAGGCGTATAGTGGATATCGTTATGTTCTTCACAGATGATTTGAGTAGATGTTGAGTATATTTACTTGATGAATCACGAGTCTGAATTATTGAAAGGTTCAAGTAATTTCAGGGTGAAGTTGAAAGATCGTCGTGACAAGAGGATAAAATATCTATGATATGATCATAGAGATGAATATCTGAATTATGAGTTTGGCACAGAATTAAGACATTGTGGAAATCGTTTCACAACTAATACAGCCTGGAACACCATAGTGTGATGGTGTGTCCGTATATCATAACTGCACCCTATTGGATATGATGCATACCATGATGTCTCTTATCGAATTACCACGATAGTTCATGGGTTAGGCATTAGAGACAACCACATTCACTTTAAATAGGGCACCACATAATTCCGATGAGATGACACCGTATGAACTATGGTTTAGAGAAACCTAAGTTGTCATTTCTTAAAAGTGTGGGGCTGCGACGCTTATGTGAAAAAGTTTCAGGCTGATAAGCTCGAACCCAAAGCGGATAAATGCATCTTCATAAGACACCCAAAACAGTTGGGTATACCTCCTGTCTCAGATCCGAAAGCAATAAGGGATTGTTTCTAGAATCGGGTCCTTTCTCGAGAAAAAGTTTCTCTTGAAGGAATTGAGTGGGAGGATGGTGGAGACTTGATGAGGTTATTGAACCGTCACTTCAACTAGTGTATAGCAGGGCACAAAGAGTTGTTCCTGTGGCACCTACACCAATTGAAGTGGAAGCTTATGATATTGATCATGAGACTTCGGATCAAGTCACTCCCAAACCTCGTAGGATGACAAGGATGTGTACTACTTCAGAGTGGTACGTAATCCTGTCTTGGAAGTCATGTTGCTGGACAACAATGAACCTACGAGCCATGGAGAAGCGATGGTGGGCCTGGATTCCGATAAATGGCTCGAGGCCATAAAATCCGAGAGAGGATCCATGTATGAAAACAAAGTGTAGACTTTAGCGGAACAGCTCGATGGTCGTAAGGCTATTGAGTACAGATGGATTTTAAAAGGAAGACGGACAATGATGGTAAGTATCACCATTAAGAAAGCTCGACTTGTCGTTAAGATGTTTTCCGACAAGTTCAAGGAGTTGACTACGGTGAGACTTTCTCACTCGTAGCGATGCTAAGAGTCTGTTGGAATTATATTAGCGATTACTGCGTTATTTATGAAATCTTGCAGATAGGATGTCAAAACATTGTTTCCTCGACGATTTTTCTTGAGGAAAGGTTGTATGTGATACAACCGGAAGGTTTTGTCAATCCTGAAAGATGCTAATAAGTATGCAAAGCTCCAGCTATCCTTCTGAGGACTGGAGTAAGCATCTCGGAGTTGGAATGTATGCTTTGATGAGATGATCAAAGATTTTGGGTGTATACAAAGTTTATGAGAAACTTGTATTTCCAAAGAAGTGAGTGGGAGCACTATAGAATTGCTGATGAGTATATGTTGTTGACATATTGTTGATCAGAAATGACGTAGAATTTCTGGAAAGCATATAGGGTTATTTGGAAAGTGTTTTCAATGGAAAGCCTGGATTAAGCTGCTTGAGCATTGAGCATCAAGATCTATAAGGATAGATCAAAACGCTTAATGGAACTTTCAAATGAGCACATACCTTGACATGATCTTGAAGGTGTTCAAGATGGATCAGTCAAAGAAGGAGTTCTTGCCTGAGTTGTAAGGTATGAAATTAAGACTTAAAGCTCGACCATGGCAGAATAGAGAGAAAGGATGAAGGTCGTCCCCTATGCTTAAGACGTAGGCTCTACAGTATGCTATGCTGTGTACCGCACCTGAAGTGTGCCTTGCCATGAGTCAGTCAAGGGGTACAAGAGTGATCCAAGAATGGATCACAGGACAGCGGTCAAAGTTATCCATAGTAACTAGTGGACTAAGGAATTTTCTCGATTATGGAGGTGGTAAAAGAGTTCGTCGTAAAGGGTTACGCCGATGCAAACTTTGACACTAATCCAGATTATTCTGAGTAGTAAACTGGATTCGTATAGTAGAACAATTATTTGGAATAGCTCCAAATAGAACATGGTAGCTGCATCTAGGAGATGACATAAAGATTTGTAAAGCACACATGGATCTGAAAGGTTCAGACCCGTTGACTATAACCTCTCTCACAAGCATAACATGATCAAACCCAGAACTCATCGAGTGTTAATCACATGGTAAATGTGAACTAGATTATTGACTCTAGTAAACTCTTTGGGTGTTAGTCACATGGGGATGTGACCTTGAGTGTTAATCACATATCGATGTGAACTAGATTATTGACTCTAGTGCAAGTGGGAGACTGTTGGAAATATGCCCTAGAGGCAATAATAAATTGATTATTATTATATTTCCTTGTTCATGATAATCGTTTATTATCCAGGCTAGAATTGTATTGATAGGAAACTCAGATACATGTGTGGATACATAGACAACGCCATGTCCCTAGTAAGCCTCTAGTTGACTAGCTCGTTGATCAATAGATGGTTACGGTTTCCTAACCATGGACATTGGATGTCGTTGATAACAGGATCACATCATTAGGAGAATTATGTGATGGACAAGACCCAATCCTAAGCATAGCACTAGACCGTGTAGTTCGTATGCTAAAGCTTTTCTAATGTCAAGTATCATTTCCTTAGACCATGAGATTGTGCAACTCCCGGATAACGTAGGAGTGCTTTGGGTGTGCCAAACATCACAACGTAACTGGGTGGCTATAAAGGTACACTACGGGTATCTCCGAAAGTGTCTGTTGGGTTGGCACGAATCGAGACTGGGATTTGTCACTCCGTGTGACGGAGAGGTATCTCTGGGCCCACTCGGTAGGACATCATCATAATGTGCACAATGTGACCAAGGAGTTGATCACGGGATGATGTGTTACGGAACAAGTAAAGAGACTTGCCGGTAACGAGATTGAACAAGGTATCGGGATACCGACGATCGAATCTCGGGCAAGTATCGTACCGATAGACAAAGGGAATTGTATACGGGATTGATTAAGTCCTTGACATCATGGTTCATCCGATGAGATCATCGTGGAACATGTGGGAGCCAACATGGGTATCCAGATCCCGCTATTGGTTATTGACCGGAGAACGTCTCGGTCATGTCTGCATGTCTCTCGAACCCGTAGGGTCTACACACTTAAGGTTCGATGACGCTAGGGTTATAAAGGAAGTTTGTATGTGGTTACCGAATGTTGTTCGAAGTCCCGGATGAGATCCCGGATGTCACGAGGAGTTCCAGAATGGTCCGGAGGTAAAGATTTATATATGGGAAGTCCTGTTTTGGTCACCGGACAAGTTTCGGGGTCACCGGTATTGTACCGGGACCACCGGAAGGGTCCCGGGGGTCCACCGGGTGGGGCCACCTGCCCCGGGGGGCCACATGGGCTGTAAGGGGGTGCGCCTTGGCCTATATGGGCCAAGGGCACCAGGCCCAAGAGGCCCATGCGCCAAGGGATAAGGAAAGGAAGAGTCCTAAAGGGGGAAGGTGAAGGAAATATGCCCTAGAGGCAATAATAAAGTTATTATTTATTTCCTTATATCATGATAAATGTTTATTATTCATGCTAGAATTGTATTAACCGGAAACATAATACATGTGTGAATACATAGACAAACAGAGTGTCACTAGTATGCCTCTACTTGACTAGCTCGTTAATCAAAGATGGTTATGTTTCCTGACCATGAACAATGAGTTGTTATTTGATTAACGAGGTCACATCATTAGTTGAATGATCTGATTGACATGACCCATTCCATTAGCTTAGCACCTGATCATTTAGTATGTTGCTATTGCTTTCTTCATGACTTATACATGTTCCTATGACTATGAGATTATGCAACTCCCGTTTACCGGAGGAACACTTTGGGTACTACCAAACGTCACAACGTAACTGGGTGATTATAAAGGAGTACTACAGGTGTCTCCAATGGTCGATGTTGGGTTGGCGTATTTCGAGATTAGGATTTGTCACTCCGATTGTCGGAGAGGTATCTCTGGGCCCTCTCGGTAATACACATCACATAAGCCTTGCAAGCATTGCAACTAATATGTTAGTTGTGAGATGATGTATTACGGAACGAGTAAAGAGACTTGCCGGTAACGAGATTGAACTAGGTATTGGATACCGACGATCAAATCTCGGGCAAGTAACATACCGATGACAAAGGGAACAACGTATGTTGTTATGCGGTCTGACCGATAAAGATCTTCGTAGAATATGTAGGAGCCAATATGGGCATCCAGGTCCCGCTATTGGTTATTGACCAGAGACGTGTCTCGGTCATGTCTACATTGTTCTCGAACCCGTAGGGTCCGCACGCTTAAGGTTACGATGACAGTTATATTATGAGTTTATGCATTTTGATGTACCGAAGGTTGTTCGGAGTCCCGGATGTGATCACGGACATGACGAGGAGTCTCGAAATGGTCGAGACATAAAGATTGATATATTGGAAGTCTATGTTTGGACATCGGAAGTGTTCCGGGTGAAATCGGGATTTTACCGGGTTACCGGGAGGTTACCGGAACCCCCCGGGAGCCATATGGGCCATCATGGGCCTTAGTGGAAAGGAGAAAGGGGCAGCCCAAGGGGGCTGTGCGCCTCCCCCCTTCCCCTAGTCCTATTAGGACTAGGAGAGGTGGCCGGCCACCCCTCTCCCTCTTTCCCCCTTGGGAATCCTAGTTGGAATAGGATTGGGGGGGGGGGGAGTCCTACTCCCGGTAGGAGTAGGACTCCTCCTGCGCCTCTCCCTCTTGGACGGTGCACCCTCCCCCCTTGGCTCCTTTATATACGGAGGCAGGGGCACCTCTAAACACACAAGTTGACACAAGTTGATCCACGTGATCGATTCCTTAGCCGTGTGCGGTGCCCCTTGCCACCATATTCCTCGATAATACTGTAGCGGAGTTTAGGCGAAGCCCTGCTGCTGTAGTTCATCAAGATCGTCACCACGCCGTCGTGCTGACGGAACTCATCCCCGACACTTTGCTGGATCGGAGTCCGGGGATCGTCATCGAGCTGAACGTGTGCTCGAACTCGGAGGTGCCGTAGTTTCGGTGCTTGATCGGTTGGATCGTGAAGACGTACGACTACTTCCTCTACGTCGTGTCATCGCTTCCGCAGTCGGTCTGCGTTGGGTACGTAGACAACACTCTCCTCTCGTTGCTATGCATCACATGATCCTGTGTGCGCGTAGGAAATTTTTTGAAATTACTACGAAACCCAACAGTGGCATCCGAGCCTAGGTTATTGATGTTGATGTTATATGCACGAGTAGAACACAAGTAAGTTGTGGACGATACAAGTCATACTGCCTACCAGCATGTCATACTTTGGTTCGGCGGTATTGTTGGACGAGACGACCCGGACCAACCTTACGCGTACGCTTACGCGAGACCGGTTCCCTCGACGTGCTTTGCACAGAGATGGCTTGCGGGCGACTGCCTCTCCAACTTTAGTTGAACCAAGTATGGCTACGCCCGGTCCTTGCGAAGGTTAAAACGGAGTCTATTTGACAAACTATCGTTGTGGTTTTGATGCGTAGGTGAGATTGGTTCTTACTTAAGCCCGTAGCAGCCACGTAAAACAAGCAACAACAAAGTAGAGGACGTCTAACTTGTTTTTGCAGGGCATGTTGTGATATGATATGGTCAAAGCATGATGCTGAATTTTATTGTATGAGATGATCATGTTTTGTAACCGAGTTATCGGCAACTGGCAGGAGCCATATGGTTGTCGCTTTATTGTATGCAATGCAATCGCGATGTAATGCTTTACTTTATTACTAAACGGTAGTGATAGTCGTGGAAGCATAAGATTGGCGAGACGACAACGATGCTACGATGGAGATCAAGGTGTCGCGCCGGTGACGATGGTGATCATGACGGTGCTTCGGAGATGGAGATCACAAGCACAAGATGATGATGACCATATCATATCACTTGTATTGATTGCATGTGATGTTTATCTTTTTATGCATCTTATCTTGCTTTGATTGACGGTAGCATTATAAGATGATCTCTCACTAAATTATCAAGAAGTGTTCTCCCTGAGTATGCACCGTTGCGAAAGTTCTTCGTGCTGAGACACCACGTGATGATCGGGTGTGATAGGCTCTACGTTCAAATACAACGGGTGCAAAACAGTTGCGCACGCAGAATACTCAGGTTAAACTTGACGAGCCTAGCATATGCAGATATGGCCTCGGAACACGGAGACCGAAAGGTCGAGCGTGAATCATATAGTAGATATGATCAACATAATGATGTTCACCGATGAAACTACTCCATCTCACGTGATGATCGGACATGGTTTAGTTGATTTGGATCACGTGATCACTTAGAGGATTAGAGGGATGTCTATCTAAGTGGGAGTTCTTTAGT
This sequence comes from Triticum aestivum, assembly GCF_018294505.1. NCBI lineage: Eukaryota > Viridiplantae > Streptophyta > Magnoliopsida > Poales > Poaceae > Triticum > Triticum aestivum. The sequence continues at coordinate 502,957,520 of NC_057806.1, read as the reverse complement.
AATATGATTAAATTGAACTTAAATTTATCATGAACTTAGTCCTGGTAGTATTTTGCAAATCATGTTGTAGATCAATAGCTCGCGTTGTTGCTTCCCTGTGTTTATTTTGATATGTTCCTAGAGAAAATTGTGTTGAAAATTGTTAGTAGCAATGTTGCGGATTTGATCCGTGATCTGAGGTTAAATCCTCATTGCTGCACAGAAGAATTATGTCCTTAATGCACCGCTAGGTGACGGACCTATTGCAGGAGCAAATGCAGACGTTATGAACGTTTGGCTAGCTCAATATGATGACTACTTGATAGTTTAAGTGCACCATGCTTAACGGCTTAGAATCGGGACTTCAAAGACGTTTTGAATGTCATGGATCATATGAGATGTTCCAGGAGTTGAAGCTAATATTTCAAACAAATACCCGAGTTGAGAGATATGAAGTCTCCAACAAGTTCTATAGCTAAAAGATGGAGGAGAATCGCTCAACTAGTGAGCATGTGCTCAGATTGTCTGAGTACTTCAATCGCTTGAATCAAGTGGGAGTTAATTTTCCAGATAAGATAGTGATTGACAGAGTTCTCTAGTCACCATCACCAAGTTAGTAGAACTTCGTGATGAACTATGACATGCAAGGGATAACGGAAACGATTCCCAAGCTCTTCGTAATGCGGAAATTGACGAAGGTAGAAATCGAGAAAAACATCAAAGTGTTGATGGTAGACAAGACCACTAGTTTCAAGAAAAGGGGCAGAAGGAAGAAGGGGAACTTCAAGAAGAACAGCAAGCAAGTTGCTGCTCAAGTGAAGAAACCCAAGTCTGATCCTAAGCCTGAGACTAAGTGTTTCTACTGCAAAGGGACTGGTCACTGGAAGCGGATCTACCCCAAGTGATTGGCGGATAAGAAGGATGGCAAAGTGAACATAAGTATATTTGATATACATGTTATTGATGTATACTTTACTAGTGTTTATCGCAAACCCTCAGTATTTGATACTAGTTCAGTTGCTAAGATTAGTAACTCGAAACGGGAGTTGCAGAATAAACAGAAACTAGTTAAGGGTGAAGTGATGATGTGTGTTGAAAGTAGTTTCAAGATTGATATGATCATCATCGCACACTCCCTATTCTTTCGGGATTAGTGTTGAACCTAAATAAATGTTATTTGGTGTTTGCGTTGAGCATGAATATGATTTGATCATGTTTATTGCAATACGGTTATTCATTTAAGTAAGAGAATAAACTGTTGTTCTATTTACATGAATAAAACCTTATATGGTTACACACCCAATGAAAATGGTTCATTGGATCTCGATCGTAGTGATACACATAATCATAATATTGAAACCAAAAGATGCAAAGTTAATAATGATAAGTGCAACTTGTTTGTAGCACTGCCGTTTAGGTCATATCGGTGTAAAGCGCATGAAGAAACTCCATAAAGATGGATTTTCGGAATCACTTGGTTATGAATCATTTGATGCTTGCGAACCGTGCCTTTTGGGCAAGATGACTAAAACTCCGTTCTTTGGAACAATGGAACGAGTTACTGACTTGTTGGAAATAATACATACCGATGTATGCGATCCAATGAGTGCTGTTGCTCGTGGCAAGCATCGTTGTTTTCTGACCTTCACAAGATGATTTGAGCAGATATGGGTATATCTACTTGATGAAACATAAAGTCTGAAATAGTTGAAAGGTTCAAAGAATTTCAGAGTGAAGTGGAAAAATCATCGTAACAAGAAAATAAAGTTTCTGCGATCTGATCGCGGAGACAAATATTTGAGTTACGAGTTTGGTCTTCAATTAAAACAATGTGGAATAGTTTCACAGCTCACGCCACCTGGAACACCACATCGTTATGGTGTGTCCGAGCATCGTAACCGCACTTTATTTGATATGGTGCGATCTATGATATCTCTTTACCACTATCGTTTTGGGGTTATGCATTAGAGACAGCTGCATTCACGTTTTAAAATAGGGCACCATCTAAATCCGTTGAGACGACACTGTATGAACTATGGTTTAGCAGTAAACCTAAGCTGTTGTTTATTAAAGTTTGGGGCTGCGATGCTTATGTGAAAAAGTTTCATCCTGATAAGCTCAAACCCAAATCGGAGAAGTGTGTCTTCATAGAATACCCAAAGGAAATTGTTGGGTACACCTTCTATCACAGATCCGAAGGCAAGACATTCGATGCTAAAATGGATCCTTTCCAGAGAAGGAGTTTCTCTCGAAAGAAGTGAGTGGGAGGAGAGTAGAACTTGATGAGGTAATTATACCTTCTCCCTTATTGGAAAGTAGTTCATCACAGAAATCAGTTCCAGTGATTCCTACACCAATAAGTGAGGAAGTTAATGATGATGATCATCAAACTTCAGATCAAGTTACTACCAAACCTCGTAGGTCTTCCAGAGTAAGATCCGCACCAGAGTGGTACGGTAATCATGTTCTGGAAGTCATGTTACTAGACCATGATGAACCTACGAACTATGAGGAAGCAATGATGAGCCCAGATTCCACGAAATGGCTTGAGGCCATGAAATCTGAGATATGATCCATGTATGAGAACAAAGTGTAGACTTTGATTGACTTGCCCGATGATCGGTGAGTCATTAAGAATAAATGGATCTTCAAGAGGAAGACGGACGTTGATAGTAGTGTTACTATCTACAAAGCTAGACTTGTCGAAAAAGGTTTTTGACAAAGTTCAAGGTGTTGAATACAATGAGATTTTTTTTACTCGTATCGATGCTTAAAAGTCTGTCCGAATCATGTTAGCAATTGCCGCATTTTATGATTATGAAATTTGGCATATGGATGTCAAAACTGCATTCCTGAATGGATTTCTGGAAGAAGAGTTGTATATGATGCAACCGGAAGGTTTTGTCGATCCAAAGGGAGCTAACAAAGTGTGCAAGCTCCAGCGATCCATTTATGGACTGGTGCAAGAATCTTGGAGTTGGAATATACGCTTTGATAAGTTGATCAAATCATATAGTTATTGTACAGACTTACAGTGAAGCCTGTATTTACAAGAAAGTGAGTGGGAGCACTACAACATTTCTGATAAGTATATGTGAATGACATATTGTTGATCGGAAATAATGTAGAATTATTCTGCAAAGCATGAAAGGATACTTGAATAAAAGTTTTTCAAAGAAAAACCTTGGTGAAGCTGCTTACACATTGAGCATCAAGATCTATATAGATAGATGAAGACGCTTGATAAGATTTTTTCAATGAATACATACCTTGATAAATTTTTGAAATAGTTCAAAATGGAACAGTCAAAGAAGGAGTTCTTGCCTGTGTTGCAAGGTGTTAAGTTGAGTAAGACTCAAAGCCCGACCACGGCAGAAAATAGAAAGAGAATGAAAGTCATTCCCTATGCCTCAGTCATAGGTTCTATAAAGTATGCCATGCTGTATACCAGATCTATTGTATGCCATACCATTGAGTTTGGCAAGGGAGTACAATAGTGATCTAGGAGTAGATCACTGGAGAGCGGTCAAAATTGTCCTTAGTGGAATAAGGATATGTTTCTCGATTATGGAAAAAGGTTCGTCGTAAAAGGTTACGCCGATGCAAGTTTGACACTAATCTAGATGACTCTAAGTCTTGATCTAGATACAGATTGAAAGTGGGAGCAATTAGCTAGAGTAGCTCCGTGCAGAGCATTGTAGACATAGAATTCGCAAAATACTTACGGATCTGTATATGACATACCCGTTGACTAAGATTCTCTCACAAGCAAAACATGATCACACCTTAGTACTCCTTGGGTGTTAATCACATAGCGATGTGAACTAGATTACTGAATCTAGTAAACCCTTTGGGTGTTGGTCACATAGCGATGTGAACTATGGGTGTTAATCACATGGTGATGTGAACTATTGCTGTTAAATCACATGGCGATGTGAACTAGATTATTGACTCTAGTGCAAGTGGGAGACTGAAGGAAATATGCCCTAGAGGCAATAATAAAGTTATTATTTATTTCCTTATATCATGATAAATGTTTATTATTCATGCTAGAATTGTATTAACCGGAAACATAATACATGTGTGAATACATAGACAAATAGAGTGTCACTAGTATGCCTCTACTTGACTAGCTCGTTAATCAAAGATGGTTATGTTTCCTGACCATGAACAATGAGTTGTTATTTGATTAACGAGGTCACATCATTAGTTGAATGATCTGATTGACATGACCCATTCCATTAGCTTAGCACCTGATCGTTTAGTATGTTGCTATTGCTTTCTTCATGACTTATACATGTTCCTATGACTATGAGATTATGCAACTCCCGTTTACCGGAGGAACACTTTGGGTACTACCAAACGTCACAACGTAACTGGGTGATTATAAAGGAGTACTACAGGTGTCTCCAATGGTCGATGTTGGGTTGGCGTATTTCGAGATTAGGATTTGTCACTCCGATTGTCGGAGAGGTATCTCTGGGCCCTCTCGGTAATACACATCACATAAGCCTTGCAAGCATTGCAACTAATATGTTAGTTGTGAGATGATGTATTACGGAACGAGTAAAGAGACTTGCCGGTAATGAGATTGAACTAGGTATTGGATACTGACGATCAAATCTCGGGCAAGTAACATACCGATGACAAAGGGAACAACGTATGTTGTTATGCGGTCTGACCGATAAAGATCTTCGTAGAATATGTAGGAGCCAATATGGGCATCCAGGTCCCGCTATTGGTTATTGACCAGAGACGTGTCTCGGTCATGTCTACATTGTTCTCGAACCCGTAGGGTCCGCACGCTTAAGGTTACGATGACAGTTATATTATGAGTTTATGCATTTTGATGTACCGAAGGTTGTTCGGAGTCCCGGATGTGATCACGGACATGACGAGGAGTCTCGAAATGGTCGAGACATAAAGATTGATATATTGGAAGTCTATGTTTGGACATCGGAAGTGTTCCGGGTGAAATCGGGATTTTACCGGGTTACCGGGAGGTTACCGGAACCCCCCGGGAGCCATATGGGCCATCATGGGCCTTAGTGGAAAGGAGAAAGGGGCAGCCCAAGGGGGCTGTGCGCCTCCCCCCTTCCCCTAGTCCTATTAGGACTAGGAGAGGTGGCCGGCCACCCCTCTCCCTCTTTCCCCCTTGGGAATCCTAGTTGGAATAGGATTGGGGGGGGGGGAGTCCTACTCCCGGTAGGAGTAGGACTCCTCCTGCGCCTCTCCCTCTTGGACGGTGCACCCTCCCCCCTTGGCTCCTTTATATACGGAGGCAGGGGCACCTCTAAACACACAAGTTGACACAAGTTGATCCACGTGATCGATTCCTTAGCCGTGTGCGGTGCCCCTTGCCACCATATTCCTCGATAATACTGTAGCGGAGTTTAGGCGAAGCCCTGCTGCTGTAGTTCATCAAGATCGTCACCACGCCGTCGTGCTGACGGAACTCATCCCCGACACTTTGCTGGATCGGAGTCCGGGGATCGTCATCGAGCTGAACGTGTGCTCGAACTCGGAGGTGCCGTAGTTTCGGTGCTTGATCGGTTGGATCGTGAAGACGTACGACTACTTCCTCTACGTCGTGTCATCGCTTCCGCAGTCGGTCTGCGTTGGGTACGTAGACAACACTCTCCTCTCGTTGCTATGCATCACATGATCCTGTGTGCGCGTAGGAAATTTTTTGAAATTACTACGAAACCCAACAGAAGGCACCTCCGAGGTGCCTTGGGGAGGAGGGACTCCTCCCTAGCCGCACCCTTCCTTGGAGGAAGGGCCAAGGCTGCGCCCCCCCCTCTCCCTTGCCCCTATATATATGTGTGGGGGTGGGAGGGCAGCCATACCTTTGCCTTTGGTGCAGCCCTCCCCTCTCCCAAGTCCTTCTCCTCTCCCGTGGTGCTTGGCGAAGCCCTGCAGGATTGCCACGCTCCTCCACCACCACCACGCCGTTGTGCTGCTGCTGGATGGAGTCTTCCTCAACCTCTCCCTCTCTCCTTGCTGGATCAAGGCATGGGAGACGTCACCAGGCTGTACGTGTGTTGAACGCGGAGGTGCCGTGCTTTCGGCACTTGGTCATCGGTGATTTGGATCACGACGAGTATGACTCCATCAACCCCGTTCACTTGAACGCTTCCGCTTAGCGATCTACAAGGGTATGTAGATTCACTCTCCTTCCCCTCGTTGCTAGTTTCTCCATAGATAGATCTTGGTGACACGTAGGAAAACTTTGAATTTCTGCTACGTTCCCCAACACATACATCTTGGTGGAGCGCTCAAAATGATAATAATTAAATACATGCACTCATCACCAAGCAAAGTGAATGATCATATAGGGATAAAAAGATAATGTCATCCAACAAGCATTAAAGTGGCATATGATCAAACACATATGATCATCCAAGTATCACGCAGACAGAAAGTATCTCAAACAAGCAAAGCAAATAATGTTCAACCACCAAAGCAAGAGAGAATAAAAGGAAACGCTCTCTCTTGAAGCCTATGATCTATACATTTTTCTCCCCCTTTGGCAACAAGTTACCAAAAAGTTCCTAGAAAATGCATAGCACTAAATTGTCTCTCAGGCTTGGTCTTCAGGTGGTGGTGTCCGAATAACTCCAAGAACGAAGGCTTCAGTCGATGTAGATGGAGCTGATGGAGTAGGTGCTGGAGCTGGTGGCACTGAAGCTATAGCTGGTGCAGATGAAGTTGCTCTGGTATCTGGAACAGGCACTGCAGCAGATCTCTGAGCTCTAGGCACTCTGGCAAATGCATCAGTGGTTGTCTTACCCTTCCTCTCCTGCATATCATCCTGAAGTTGCTCCACAATAGAATGGATCTCAGTTACCTTCACATCCAAGTCATAGAACTTCTGCTCTATGATCCTTTCCAGGCTCTCCTGGTTTTGAGTCAGGGTGGCCAATCCCTTCTCAATCCTCAGAGTGGATGCAATCAAGTAGCCAAGCTGATCTTGCTTGCTCTTCATAAGATACTGAGATGCCTCTTCCATGGTTGGCATCCTTGCAGCTTTCTCAACCTTTGCCTTCTCCCTATTTGCTTGAACGTGCACAGAAGATGGTTCATCCTCATTCATAACCATAGTGTTGTCCTCAAATTCTGGGTAGATGGGCAGGTGCTCCTTGTCCAGCAGATATGTGCCGGTGCCCATCTTGGAGTTAATCAGCTCCTGGATCTGTGGGGCATACCCACAACTCCTCTTCTGATTTGCAGCTGTCCTCTTTATGGTTTCAACTATTAGGCTCATGACTTTGAACTTTTGTGGAACATCAAAAATGTGCAGCAAGTTTATGTTGGGGATCGTAGCAGAAATTTAAAATTTTCTACGCATCACCAAGATTAATCTACGGAGTAATCTAGCAACGAGGGGAAGGAGAGTGCATCTACATACCCTTGTAGATCGCTAAGCGGAAGCGTTCAAGTGAACGGGGTTGATGGAGTCATACTCGTCGTGATCCAAATCACCGATGATCCTAGCGCCGAACGGACGGCACCTCCGTGTTCAACACACGTACGGAACGGAGACGTCTCCCATGCCTTGATCCAGCAAGGAGGAAGGAGAGGCTGGGGAAGACTCCGTCCAGCAGCAGCATGACGGCGTGGTGTTGGTGGAGGAGCGCGGAACTCCAGCAGGGCTTCGCCAAGCACTACGAGAGACGAGGAGGGAGAGAGGTAGGGCTGCGCCAAGAGGGAGATGATCTCGTGTATCTTGCAGCCCCCAATACCTCAAGTATATATAGGGGAAGGGGAGGGGCTGCGCCCCCATCTAGGGTTCCCTCCCTAGGGGTGGAGGCAGCCCCAAAACCCATCTAGGGTTGCGGCCAAGGGGGGAGAGAGAGGAGGCGCACCTAGGGTGGGCCTTAAGGCCCATCTGCCCTAGGGTTTGCCCCCCTCCCCTCTAGGAGGCGCCTTGGGCCTTGGTGGGAGGCGCCCCGGCCCACCTAGGGGCTGGTCCCTTCCCACTATTGGCCCATGTAGGCCTCCGGGGCTGGTGGCTCCTCCCGGTGGACCCCCGGACCCCTCCGGTGGTCCCGGTACACTACCGGTGATGCGCGGAACACTTCTGGTGGCCAAAACCATACTTCCTATATATTAATCTTTACCTTCGGACCATTCCGGAACTCCTCGTGACGTCCGGGATCTCATCCGGGACTCCGAACAACATTCGGTAACTGCGTACATACTTTCCCTATAACCCTAGCGTCATCGAACCTTAAGTGTGTAGACCCTACGGGTTCGGGAGTCATGCAGACATGGCCGAGACAACTCTCCGGTCAATAACCAACAGCGGGATCTGGATACCCATGTTAGCTCCCACATGCTCCACGATGATCTCATCGGATGAACCACGATGTCAAGGATTTAATTAATCCCGCATACAATTCTCTTTGTCTAGCGGTATAGTACTTGCCCAAGATTCGATCGTCGGTATCCCGATACCTTGTTCAATCTCGTTACCGGCAAGTCTCTTTACTCGTTCCGTAACACATCATCTCGTGATCAACTCCTTGGTCACATTGTGCATATTATGATGATGTCCTACCGAGTGGGCCCAGAGATACCTCTCCGTTTACACGGAGTGACAAATCCCAGTCTCGATTCGTGCCAACCCAACAGACACTTTCGGAGATACCTGTAGTGTACCTTTATAGCCACCCAGTTACGTTGTGACGTTTGGAACACCCAAAGCACTCCTACGGTATCCGGGAGTTGCACAATCTCATGGTCTAAGGAAATGATACTTGACATTAGAAAAGCTTTAGCATACGAACTACACGATCTTGTGCTAGGCTTAGGATTGGGTCTTGTCCATCACATCATTCTCCTAATGATGTGAACCCGTTATCAACGACATCCAATGTCCATGGTCAGGAAACTGTAACCATCTATTGATCAACGAGCTAGTCAACTAGAGGCTTACTAGGGACATGGTGTTGTCTATGTATCCACACATGTATCTAAGTTTCCTATCATACAATTCTAGCATGGATAATAAATGATTATCATGAACAATGAAATATGATATAATAATAACTAATTTATTATTGCCTCTAGTGCATATTTCCAACAGTCTCCCACTTGCACTAGAGTCAATAATCTAGTTCACATCGCCATGTGATTAACACTCATAGGTCACATCGCCATGTGACCAACATCCAAGAGTCTACTAGACTCAATGATCTAGTTCACATCATTATGTGATAAACACTCAAAGAGTTCTGGGTTTGATCTTGTTATGCTTGTGAGAGAGGTTGTAGTCAACGGGTCTTGCCATATTCAGATCCCTATGTATTTCGCAAAACTTTATGTCATATCATAGATGCTGCTACCACGTTCCACTTGGAGCTATTCCAAATTGTTGCTCCATTATAGGTATCCGGTATCTCTACTCAGAGCTATCCGGATAGGTGTTAAGCTTGCATCGACGTAACTCTTTACGTCGAACTCTTTATCACCTCCATAACCGAGAAACATTTCCTTATTCCTCCAAGGACAATTTTGACCGCTATCTGGTGATCCAGTCCTAGATCACCTTTGTACCCTCTTGCCAGACATGTGGCAAGGCACACATCAGGTGCGGTACTCAGCATGGCATACCGTATAGAGCCTATGACAAGATCATAGGGGACGACCTTCGTCCTTCCTCTTTCTTCTGCCGTGGTCAAGCTTTGAGTCTTACTCAACTTCACACCTTACAACTCAGGTAAGAACCCCTTCTTTGACTGATCTATTTTGAACTCCTTCAAAAACATGTCAAGGTGTGCGTTCTTTGAAAGTATCATCAGGCGTCTTGATCTATTTCTATAGATCTTGATGCCCAATATGTAAGCAGCTTTATCCAGGTCTTCCTTTGAAAAACACTCTTCAAACAACCGTTTATGCTTTCCAGAAATTCTACATTATTTCAGATCTACAATATGTCATCCACATATACTTATCAGAAATGTTGTAGTGCTCCCACTCACTTTCTTGTAAATACAAGTTTCTATCAAACATTGTATAAACCTAAAAGCTTTGATCACTCTATCAAAGCATGTATTCTGACTCCGAGATGCTTGCTCTAGTCCATAGAACGATTGCTAGAGCCAGCATACCTTTTAGCATCTTTAGGATCGACAAAACCTTTTATTGCATCACATACAACTTTTTCTTACGAAAACTCGTTTTGACATCCATCTGTCAGATGCTAACATGATTTCGACAGACTTAAGCATCGCTACGGGTGAGAAATTCTCATCGTAGTCAACTCCTTGAACTTGTGAAAAGATTCTTTCCCACAAGTCGAGCTTCATAGACGGTAACATTACCGCCCACGTCCGTCTTCTTCTTAAAGATCCATTTATCTCAATGGCTTGCCGATCATCGGGCAAGTCCACCAAAGTCCATACTTTGTTCTGATACATGGATCCTATCTCGGATTTCATGGCTTCTAACCATTTGTCGGAATAGGGGCCCACCATCGCTTCTCCATAACTCGTAGGTCCATTGTTGTCTAACAACATGATACCTAAGACAGGATTACCGTACCACTCAGGAGTAGTACATATCCTTGTCGACCTATGAGGTTCGATAGCAACTTGATCCGAAGCTTCATGATCACTATCATTAACTTCCTCTTCAACAGGCGTAGGCGCCACAGAAAACATCTTTCTGTGTTGCATCACTCTCTAGTTCAAGTAAAGGTTCGACAACCTCATCAAGTTCTATCTTCCTCCCACTCAATTCTTTCGAGAGAAACTCCTTCTCGAGAAAGGACACGTTCTTAGCGACAAACAATTTGCCCTCGGATCTGAGATAGAAGGTATACCCAACTGTCATCTTTGGGTATCCTATGAAGATGTGTTTGTCCGCTTTTGGGTTCGAGCTTCTCCGGCTGAAGCCTTAAGCATCACATCCCCAAACATTAAGAAACGGAAACTTTGGTTTCTTGCCAAACCAATGTTCATACGACATCGTCTCAACAGACTTATATGGTGTCTTATCTAAAGTGAATGCAGCTATCTCTAATGCATAACCTCAAAATAATAGCGGTAGATCGGTAAGAGACATCACAGATGAAAGGATCGATATGGTTGACTAGAGGGGGGGTGAATAGGCAACTACCAATTTTTACTTTTCTTTACCAAATTAAACTTTGCATCAAAGTAGGTTGTCTAGATGTGCAACTAGGTGAGCAACCTATATGATGCAATAACAACAAGCATACAAGCAAGCAAGGGAAGAAACACTAAAGAGCTTGCACAAGTAAAGGTAAGAGATAACCAAGAGTGGATCCGGTGAAGACGAGGATGTGTTACCGAAGTTCCTTCCTTTTGAAGGGAAGTACGTCTCCGTTGCTGCGGTGTGGAGGCACAATGCTCCCCAAGAAGCCACTAGGGCCACTGTATTCTCCTCACGCCCTCACACAATGCGAGATGCCGTGATTCCACTATTGGTGCCCTTGAAGGCGGCGACCGAACCTTTACAAACAAGGTTGGGGCAATCTCCACAACTTAATCGGAGGCTCCCAACAAGACCACGAAGCTTCACCACAATGGACTATGGCTCCGTGGTGACCTCAACCATCTAGGGTGCTCAAACACCCAAGAGTAACAAGATCCGCTAGGGATGACTGGGGGAATCGAAAATTTCTTAGTGGAAGTGTAGATCGGGGCCTTCTCAACCACTCCCGAGCAAATCAACAAGTTTGATTGGCTAGAGAGATAGATCGGGCGAAAATGGAGCTTGGAGCATTTAATGGAGCTTGAGCAATAAATGGAGCTTGGGGGAGGAAGAGGTGAGTGAGAGAGAAGAAGGGGACTCCCTTTTATAGTGGGGGCAACAATCCCGTTGCCCCCCCACCAACCAGCCCCGCACAGGGCGGTACTACTGCTGAGAGGGGGCGGTACTACCGCCAGGACAGCGGTACTGCCGCGCTGAGGAGACTAGTAGGGAAAGGACCCAAATGCGGTACTACCGCGGTGGTAGGGGCGGTACTACCGCTCCTGGAACGGTACTACCGCCTCTACAACCGTAAATAGTGCCGCAAAACCCGACACGAGAAAAAGACCTCTCGAATCGAGGCGGTAGGAGCCAGACTGCCCAGCGGTACTACGACAGTGGGGTCACGGGCGGTACTACCGCTGTGGAGCGGTACTGCCGCTTGTGACCCTTCGGCCGTACTACCGCAGGCAGTGCGGTACTACCGCTGGGGCGCGAGAGAAAGAGAGAGAGAATCTCTCAAAGATGCTGAGGACAAGGCAGAGGTGCCAGGCCCCCAGCGGTACTACTGCTGTGGAGCCACGGGCGGTACTACCGCTTGGCTCCTTAGCGGTACTACCGCTGGGTTGCGTGGTACTACCGCTTGGACCCAGACAGGACAAGGAAGAGAGGAGAGATCTCTTCAATGAAAAGGAGATGCTCGGAGGGTGAGAAGCTGATGTGTACGTGATGATTCCACCCATGCAATACCCCAGCGGACCCCCTCTTGATAGTACGGTGCCCTCTACGTAACTAGTCCACCAAGAAAGAAACGAAAGAGCTACACCGTCTTGAAATACACTTTGAGGGGAAGAAAGCGTCTCGTGCCAGGGGAGAATCTGTGAATTATTCAAAGCACAAGATTAGTCCGCAAACATGTTGTCATCAATCACCAAAACTATCTTGAGAGAGATATGCCGTAACAATCTCCCCCTTTTTGGTGGATTGATGACAACTAGGGATTTGCGCAAGGAAAAGAAATAAAACGAAGAAAACTAAGAACTACAAAATATAGACGGGCTCCCCCAGAATGTGTGCACCAAGATATGGCATGACACACACATTCAGACCAACACTCCCCCAATATTTTATAGTCCAACAATACTAAGCACAAGATATATGAGAGAAGAGAATAAACAGGACAAGCATGCATCTCATAATAAACTACCGTACTCTGAAAAGACATAAGTAATAAGGTAGCGATAGGGAGCATATGTCTCACACCATATGTCTAGAACTTAGGTCTCACACCAAACCAAACCAAATAAAGACACTGAGAGAACACACAACAAGAAACAATAAGACGACTCAACGACTCAAAGCACGACAAAAACACAAATCCCTACACTCTCTCCCCCTTTGGCAGCGAGACACCAAAAAGGGCAAAGAGTGACACTACGACTCCAGGTGATGGGAAGAAGACGATCTCGAACATCACATCTCTGCATCTTCATCGTGGGTCGAAAACTGCTCGGCATCGGAGTCGGTCCAATGGCAATTCTGATGAATCCAGTCCTCCTCTTCAGTGATCTGACCCTCAGACCCATTGGCAACTGTTGCTCCCATCTGACGCATGAGCTCCTTGTGGCGCGTCCTGGCATGCTTCTCCGCCACATGAGTCATGTACTGACCATGAGACTCCATGCAGAAAAGCTTCTTCATCTTGCGCTTAAGTTTCTGTGCCCACGATGGTTCTGTACTAGAGGGGCCAAAGTCCTCCTCATGATCATCAGTAGCAGCCCCACCCTCGGTCCCCATGGCAGCAGCAGCAGCAGAAGGACCCCCTGTGGCAGCAGTAGCAGATGGACCCCCTGTGTGAGGCGTTGTCCAATTGTCCTTCTTCCTCAGACGCTTGATCTCATGAGAAACCAAGTCTCCAGTTTCTAGCAACACTCTGGGATAAGTCTGTGCCTAGGCCCTCTCAATGAGCCTCATGATGAATGGACCATATATAGGGCACTTGTGCTCAGACACGGCAGTGAGAAGTTCAGACCACATGACATGAGAAATATCCAGGCTCTCTCCAGTGCTTGCTTCCTTCTCATGCTGACAGAAAAGGAGCATGTCCACGAGGTAAGAGTGGACCATATCCAGATTCCCGATCCGAGGGAAGAGAGTCTCACGAAAGATGCGATGAAGAATGTCCAGATACGGAGACAACTCATAGGTCTTCTTCTCAGTTATTGGGTGAACTTTCACAGTGCAGTAGGGCCAGAGGGCTTGCTTGTGGGTGGACGTAGCGTTGCGGTGAGGGCGGAAACCGACAGGAGTCTCAAGTCCGTGATCCACCACATCAAGTAACTCCATGAAAGCCTTCCACTTGACCAAAAGCAGCTTGCCATTGGTCATCCATGTCAGAGTCCTCTCGACATCCGTCCCAAGATGGACGGTGACATAGAATTGAGCCACTAAATCTGCATCGAAATCCTTGTTGAATTGCATGATCCTGAGAATGTTCAGCTGAGTGCACATCTGAAGGGCTTCGCCAAAGTACTCCGGGTCCTTCTCCATAGCATCAGTGTCAATGGAGCGAACATCAACAAAAAGATTCTTCTTGGCCTTGATCACATCAAAGTAGATGGCAAACTGAAAACGGTTCCAGAATGGGCGGTTGACCAAAGTGGGTTCTTGGTCCACCGCATAGGGGTTGCGGCGATGCTTCTCCCAAAACTCCTTGTTGGTCATCTCAGTCACAGTCTTCCCCTTTGGCTTGTTGGCGGATCGCTTCAATTGCTGAGGAGGTGGAGGAACACTTGCAGATGCACTTGCTGGAGGCGGTTGGGTGCTCGAGGAACCACCGGCTGGCTCTGAGGTGCGGTAGCGTTTTGATGTAGCACGCCCGGGGTTGATACGGCGACCTTGCTGCTCGGAATGGTCATCACCTGGAGCCAAACACAAGAACACGCAAAACAACCAGAAAGAACGATCATAAGCCAACGAACTCAACAAAAATGATCAAGGTAAGGCAGGAAAATGATGGAATTTGGCATGCAGCGGTAGTACCGTGACATGCCCGCGGTAGTACCGCACCGAAGGGAGCGGTAGTACCGCTCTAGGTCAAGCGGTAGTACCGCTCCAAAGAGAGCGGTAGTACTGCTCGAGGCGGAGAAACAGCAGTTTCCTACAGCACGAGGCGGTGAAACAGCGGTTTCCTACTACCGTGGTCAGATCCGGCACTACCGGCCTTCCAAATTCAAAAATAATCCTACCAAACTCTAATCAAGATAGTCTAGTTGCCTTCTCCAACCAACTCAAGCCTAGATTTAGCCAAAAATCTAGAGATGCAACCACCATTGCCCCTAAGAAACAAGATCTGAAAACGGGACAAAACGAAAGAAGGAACGGGGGCAATACCGGCATCCATGGCAAGAGAACGAGGTGGGGATCGACTCCACCAAAGGAAATGGAGAGGGACGCCCCGGAGACGGAGATCCGCCGGAGCCCTCCCGTGGCGAGTGGAGGTTGGAGAGAGGAAGAGAAAAGAGGGGGTGAAGTGAATGGGTATGGGGGAGAAGAAACCTCCCCCTGCCCCGACTTAACCCCCTGGTCCCGTCCCTCAGCGGTAGTACCGTGCTGGGGGGGCGGTAGTACCGCTAATGAGCGGTAGTACCGCGCACCAACAGCGGTAGTACCACCCAGCACGCCACGGCAACTAAACAAACAAGGCTTTTGCTCGACGGAAAGACAAAAAAAGACAAGAGAAAGAGCACACCAGCAAATGACCCAGACACACCTCTTTAAAAGAGGGCGGTGGCCGAGGCCACCTATGTTTGAGTCAAAAGGTATGGAGCCGCGAAGATTTTAACCTTGGGCCCATGACCAAAACTCATCTTTGAAGCACAAGAACCATCAACAATGGCTAAAATGAAAGACTTGATCAATTTATGCATAATGGGGGGAGGGAGAGTTCATTGAGAGAACAACACTCCCCCTATGTCCATGCCTACACCTAAACTAGACAACAAAATGAGCGTGGTGGGGTGTGCAAGGGTTCAAGCCACATTGCTCAAATCAATGATATTTAGCTCATGCCTTAACTCGTGAAATCTTGCTTCATCCAAGGGGTTCGTGAAAATATCTGCAAGGTTGTCATGAGTGTTGACATAGTTGAGCTCGATCTCTCCTCGCCTAATGTGATCCCGGATGAAGTGATACCAAATCTCAATATGCTTCGTCTTGAAGTGTTGCACCGGGTTGAGGGAGATCTTGATGGCACTTTCATTGTCACACCAAAGAGGCACTTTGTCACAAGTGACACCGTAATCCTTTAAAGTTTGCCTCATCCATAGGAGTTGTGCACAACAACTACCGGCGGCAACATACTCCACCTCAGTGGACGAGAGAGACACACAACTTTGCTTTTTGGAAGACCAACTTACCAAAGAGCAACCAAGGAATTGGCACCCTCCGGAAGTGGACTTCCTATCCACTTTGTCTCCCGCCCAATCGGAATCCGAGTACCCTACAAGCTTGAAGTTTGATCCTCTTGGATACCATAAGCCAAAGTTTGGGGTATGAGCCAAATATCGAAAGATTCGTTTGACCGCCACATAGTGACTTTCCTTAGGTGCGGCTTGAAACCATGCACAAATTCCCACACTCAACATGATGTCCGGTCTAGATGCACAAAGGTAAAGCAAGGATCCAATCATGGAGTGATATACCTTTTGATCCACCACTTTACCATTGGGATCTAAGTCAAGTTGGCACTTGGTGGGCATTGGAGTGGAGGCTGGCTTGACGTCACTTAGCTTGAATCTCTTGAGCATGTCTTGAGTGTATTTGGATTGATTGATGAAGGTTCCTTCTCTTCTTTGCTTCACTTCGAACCCTAGAAAGAACTTCAACTCTCCCATGGAGGACATCTCGAACTTTGAGGTCATGAGAGCGGCAAATTCCTCATTGAAAGCTTTGTTAGGGGAACCAAAGATAATATCATCAACATATAATTGGCACACAAACAACTCCCCTTTGACCTTCTTAGTAAAAAGAGTGGGGTCGATTAGCCCAACTTCAAAACCACTGTCTTGTAGCAACTCGGTAAGGTGGTCATACCACGCATGTGGGGCTTGTTTAAGGCCATAGAGTTCCTTATCGAGTTGATACACATGATCGGGAAAGTAGGGATCCTCGAACCCGGGGGATTGCTTGACGTAAACCAATTCATTAATAGGACCATTAAGAAAAGCACTCTTCACATCCATTTGTTGTAACTTAAAGTTATGATGAGAAGCATATGCAATCAACATGCGAATGGATTCAAGACGAGCAACGGGAGCAAAGGTTTCACCGTAGTCGATACCCTCGACTTGGGAGTAGCCTTGTGCTACCAAACGAGCCTTGTTGTGAATGATAATCCCATGGGCATCTTGCTTGTTCTTAAATATCCACTTGGTTCCTATGACATTGTGATTCCCAGTCGGTCTTGGCACCAATCTCCACACTTTGTTGCGCTCGAAGTTGTTGAGTTCTTCATGCATGGCATTGAGCCAATCCGGATCTTCTAGCGCTTCATAGACCTTGTGGGGTTCCACACAAGAGACAAACGTGTGATGCTCACAATAATTTGCTAATTGTCTACGAGTGCTTACCCCCTTTCTTAAGCTTCCAAGCACATTCGTCATGAGATGATCCTTGGTGGAGAGCTTGGAAGAAACCTTGGCGGCACGACGCTCTAATTCCTCCTCGGGGTGAGACGAGGAGTGGTCACTTGATCATCTTGAGCGTCGTCTTGGACTTGTTCTTGTTCTTGAACTTGCTCGGAGGAGAGAACTTGAACTTGGGCATCACTTGATGTGTCAACACCGTCTTGAGCGTGATCTTGCCCTTGGTCATGTTCTTGAGGATGAGGGCCTTCATGTTGTTCTTCGGAAGCGTGTGGGCCTTGGGTTGGTGATGGCTCCACTTGAGTGGAGCTTTGTCCTTCTCCTTCGGCCACAAGGGGTTCCTCAATGGGTAGGATAAAGCCAACACCCATTCTTCTTATGGCTTGGGGAGGAATTTCATCACCTACATCACAAGTGCTACTTTGCTCCACTTGGGAGCCGTTATTCTCATCAAACTCCACATTACACGTCTCCTCAATAAGTCCCGTGGATTTATTGAGGACACGGTAAGCATGAGAGTTTGTAGCATAGCCAACAAATATGCCCTCATAAGCTCTAGCCTCAAATTTAGACAACCAAACACCTTTCTTGAGAATGAAACACTTACACCCGAATACCCGGAAGTACTTGAGGTTGGGCTTGTTACCGGTGAGTATCTCGTATGGAGTCTTGTTCAAGCCCTTGCGTAGGTAGAGCCGATTGGATGCATGACACGCGGTGTTGATGGCTTCGGCCCAAAAGTTGTACGGAGACTTGAACTCCGCCATCATGGTCCTTGCCGCATCCATCAACATCCGGTTCTTCCTCTCCGCAACACCGTTTTGTTGAGGGGTGTATCGTGCGGAATATTGATGCTTGATTCCCTCATCACTAAGAAATTCATCCAAGGTGTAGTTCTTGAACTCGGTGCCGTTGTCACTTCTTATTGTCAAGATCTTTGCATTGTGTTGACGTTGTGCTTCATTTGCAAAGTCAATGACGGTTTGTTGGGTCTCGCTCTTCCTTTTGAAGAAGTACTGAGGGAGTCCTGGATTAGGGGGTGTTCGGGTAGCCAGACTATACCTTCAGCCGGACTCCAGGACTATGAAGATACAAGATTGAAGACTTCGTCCTGTGTCCGGATGGGACTTTCCTTGGCGTGGAAGGCAAGGTTGGCGATGCGGATATTCAAGATCTCCTACCATTGTAACCGACTCTATGTAACCCTAACCATATCCGGTGTCTATATAAACCGGAGGGTTGTAGTCCGTAGGAAATCAACTCCATATACAACAATCATACCATAGGCTAGCTTCTAGGGTTTAGCCTCCTTGATCTCGTGGTAGATCTACTCTTGTACTACCCATATCATCAATATTAATCAAGCAGGACGTAGGGTTTTACCTCCATCAAGAGGGCCCGAACCTGGGTAAAACATCGTGTTCCCTGCCTCCTGTTACCATCCGGCCTAGACGCACAGTTCGGGACCCCCTACCCGAGATCCGCCGGTTTTGACACCGACATTGGTGCTTTCATTGAGAGTTCCTCTGTGCCGTCACAATCAGGAAGGATGCCTCCTCCCGTCTTTAAAGACGGCGCTGTTGCTAAGGGAGCCTTGGCTGTCGGCCAAACCCTCCGTCTAGGTGGTTTCCTCATAACCGCCTGCTCGGCTGTTGCGCCGACGGTGACCTCTCGGGTCATCAAAAGCAACCTAAACGTCAGCTCGGAGCTCGTCGAGCAGCTAGATCCAATGGAGCTCTCTTCCGTAAACAAGCTCTTGGATCGCATCGCCGCCCTGGGGGTCGCTACGGATTACGACCAGGTTGGGCTTAAACCCGATCTAAGAGAAATTAACTCTCCCCAAGTCACCCACCACGTTGCCGTGGTAGAGACGCAGTGCGGCGACCCTTCACCTATTTTAAGGACTAGCTACGTCCGAATTCCCGACCCCACCAAGCCGGATACCCGCGGAGGGGGAGATGTAACTCAAGACCTGAGCTTAGGATCAGGGAACGGGCCAGATTCACTGGACAACATCCAAGAATCCGAACTTCAGAGTTCGGAAACTCTTCGGTCTCCGAATCTTGGATTGGGTGAGGTTTCAGATTCAACGACACCCGCCCACCCGATCATAAGCGATCTCTCCCAAATCAGGCAGAGGCCCGAGGAAACAGTACATCATTACTGGGCCAGATTCCTCCTGGTTATGAACAGGATAAAGGATTGCCGCGAGGAAGACGCAATCTCAATTTTCTGCAGTAATTGCACGGACAAGGGAATCCTTAACACCGTAAGTCGTCGTGACATCACACGCTTCGCTGATTTGGCGTCCATAGTACAAAAATACTGTGCGATGGAAAGCGCCTGGAAAACCGAAATAAATTTTTGGGATGATCCGGCCTTGAATAGTAATCCCGTCCGAACTAAGAGGGTGCATTATCAAAGGACACCCGGGATAAACACCAAAAAGCCAAAACCCTCTATAGGGCATGGAACTGTACTAGAAAGATGGCTTGATGGACCCTGTAGAATTCATAGTACAGAGGACGCCACACCAACTCACAGCCTTAGAGCATGTTGGATACTCCGGCAGGTGGCCAAAATCGGCGAGGACCTCTTAATTCCGGAGGAGGCAGAAAGCCAGCCCAAGGACACCAGTACCGTTCTCACAGTCTTCGAGACTTTCGCATCAAACAATGTGCGAAAAAGAACACTCCGCAGCCTCGCTGAAGTCTATCAAGTTGCAACAATAAATCCATGGAGCGACACTGCCATTACCTTCGACGCAAGTGATGAACCTAGATTCCGAACAGCCCGAGCACCAGCCGCATTGGTCCTCAGTCCCATAGTGGACGGCTTTCGCCTCACCAAGGTGCTCATGGATGGAGGCAGCGGACTGAACCTCATTTATGAGGAAACCCTTCAAAAAATGGAAATAGACTGGAACTGCGTCGAGCGAAGTAGCACAACCTTTAGAGGAATAATCCCCAGTCGGGAAGCGCGCTGCATAGGAAAAATCACACTAGATGTGGTGTTCGGCACGCCAGATAATTACAGGTCCGAAGAAGTCACATTTCAGGTGGCCCCCGTTTAAGAGCGGATATCACACTTTACTAGGGCGGAAAGCATTCACAATCTTCCAAGCAATACCCCATTACGGGTACATGAAGCTTAAGATGCCTGGGCCGAATGGAATTATCACTCTAGCTAGTGATCCGGACATAGCACTCCGTGCCGAAAACAAGACGGCCGCATTAGCCCTTGAGGCACTATCCGAAGCCTTAGCGGCCGAGGAACTGATTGCACTGCGCTCCACGGTTAACAGGGATGATGTGATACTCGATAAGAGATCCAAATCCACGCCCTTCAAGCCAGCTGACGAAATAGTCAAATTCCAGGTCCATCCAACGGACCCCAATAAAACAGCTTCCATCAGGGCACGACTGACCCCTGATGCAGACGCCGCACTGCGAGAGTTCCTACGAGAGAACTGGGACATCTTCGCCTGGCACCCTTCAGACATGCCAGGGATCCCACGCAGGCTGGCCGAACAGAGCTTAAGTATCCTAAAAGGATTTAAACCTGTCAAACAAGCCCTTCGGCGTTTTTCCGAACCCAAAAGACAGGCTATGGGAGAGGAGCTAGCCAAGCTATTAGAGGCCGGATTCATCAGAGACATAAAACATCCAGACTGGCTAGCAAACCTGGTGATGGTACCAAACAAGGACAAATCCTGGCGCTTGTGTGTCGATTTTAAAGACCTTAACAAGGCTTGCCCAAAGGATCCCTTCCCCCTCCCTCGTATCGATCAAATTATCGATGCCACCGCAGGACACGATTTGTTGTGTTTCCTCGACGCATACTCCGGTTACCATCAAATCAAGATGGCAGAATCAGACCAAGCTGCAACAGCATTCATCACACCATACGGTCCATTCTGCTTCAACACAATGCCCTTCGGGCTGAAAAACGCCGGCGCAACATATCAGCGCATGATCCAGACATGTCTGGCAAACCAGATCGGCAAAACAGTGGAGGCGTATGTGGATGATGTGGTCGTCAAATCAAGACATGTCGAATCCCTAGTAAATGACTTGAGGCTTACATTCGATAACCTCCGAAAATATGACATCAAGCTCAACCCAGAAAAATGCGTCTTCGGCGTTCCAGCCGGAAAGCTCTTGGGCTTCATTGTATCCGGTAGAGAAATTGAAGCAAACCCAGCCAAGATCCGAGCTTTGTCACAATTGGATGTCCCAAAGGACCTTAAACAAATACAAAAATTAACCGGATGCGTGGCGGCTTTAAGCCGCTTCATCTCCCACTTGGGAGAAAATGCACTACCCCTTTATCGCCTCCTTCGGCGCACCGAACACTTCGAGTGGACGGATGCCGCCACGGCCGGACTTGATGAAATAAAAGCCATATTGGCAACAAACCCAGTCCTGGCCGCGCCAGTCACCGGCGAACCAATGTTATTGTACATTGCAGCAACACACCAAGTTGTCAGTGCAGTGCTCGTTGTCGAGCGGGAAACGGACGGACACAAATTCCCCCTTCAAAGGCCGGTCACTACATGTCCACTGTCCTCACTCCATGCAAATCACGGTACCCGCATTATCAAAAGATTGCATACGCGGTATTCATGGCATCCCAGAAGCTATGACACTACTTTCGAGAGTGTTCCATAACAGTAGCCTCGGAAGTGCCACTAAACGATATTATCAACAATCGCGATGCAACAGGCCGGATTGCAAAATGGACCATCGAGCTTCTCCCGTTCGATATAACCTATAAGCCACGGCGAGCTACTAAATCGCAAGTTTTGGCCGACTTCGTTGCAGAATGGACGGAGGCCGAGCTCCCTAAAGAGTACGGCACATATTCAAACTAGATTATGCATTTCGACGGCTCCAAAATGTTGGCCGGACTGGGGGCTGGCGTCGTCCTGACGTCCCCCACAGGAGACACAGTCCAATATGTGCTCCAGATCATGTACACGGATTCCAACAATGTAGCCGAATATGAGGCCCTCCTACATGGCCTCCGGATAGCAGTATCCATGGGTATCCAACGCCTAGAAGTACGCGGGGATTCAAACCTCGCGATATCCCAAATAAATGGAGACTTCGACGTCAAGGACCCAAAAAATGGCAGCTTACCGCGACGCCGTCCTAAAAATGTCAGCTCGGTTCGAAGGGCTGGAGTTTCACCATATAGCCCGAGAAAATAATCAAGCGGTGGACGTCCTAGCACACATCGGAGCAAAACGCGATGCAGTCCCCCCCAACGTCTTTTTGGAAAGATTGTTCAAGCCATCCGTAGCATGGGAGGGGGAACCCGCAAATAACAGCCCGAACCCAGCCGCACCACTCGACGCCGAACAATCTGACACAATTGGAGGCTCTGCCAACAAAATTACACCTTCAGCCCACGTAATAATGGCGGTTATCGCCCCGTGGACAGAACCATTCCTAGCCTACCTTACTAGGCAGGAACTCCCGGAGGACCAAAACGAGGCCCGCTGCATAGTGCGGCGATCTAAGGCCTACAGAGTCCATGAGGGAGAACTTTATAAGAAAAGCACTACCGGAGTCCTTCAAAGGTGCATCTCCGAAGAGGAAGGGCGGAACCTCCTGGCTGAAATTCATGCCGGACTCGATGGTCACCATGCCGCTGCTCGGTCCCTTGTTAGCAAGGCTTTCCGTACAGGCTTTTACTGGCCGACGGCCCGAGCAGACGCTCAGGACCTAGTCCAACGATGCGTTGGTTGCCAACTTTTTGCCAACCAAAGCCATATGCCACCCACCGCACTCCAAACTATACCCATCACCTGGCCTTTTGCGGTCTGGGGGCTTGACATGGTCGGACCCCTTAAAGGTGGAACCCATAGGAAAAAATACTTACTGGTCATGGTGGATAAGTTCACCAAATGGATAGAAGCCAAGCCTGTTAAAACGGCCGAATCCGGACCTGTGATAGACTTCATATCCGGGGTTGTACACCGTTATGGCGTCACCCACAGCATCATAACCGACAACGGTACAAACTTTACCGCCGACGAGGTAAAACTCTGGTGCAAAAACATGGGCATCAAGCTCGATTATGCTTCCGTCTATCACCCACAAACCAACGGCCAGGTCGAATGTGCAAATGGTCTTATCATGAGCGGCATTAAACCCAGACTGGTGCGGTCCCTCAAGGAATCTAACACGCACTGGGTAGAGGAGCTTGACTCCGTGCTATGGGGGCTGCGGACCATGCCAAATCGCACCACCGGGTACACACCATTTTTTATGGTGTACGGCGCAAAAGCAGTTCTGCCCTGCGACATAATTCATGACTCACCTAGAGTGCGCATGTACGAAGAAAGAGAAGCCGAGCTCGATCGGCAGGACAACTTGGACGCCTTGGAGGAGGAGCGCGATGTGGCAAAAGCCCGTTCCGCATTTTATCAACAGCAGGCCCGAAGATATCAAAGCAGAGAAGTATGGCCCAAAAATTACAATGTTGGCGAACTAGTTCTACGCCTGCCGGATAAGAAAAAGGACAAACTCAAGCCCAAGTGGGAAGGTCCATTCATAATCGACCAAGTCCTGACTGGTGGGGCGTACCGCCTGCGAGATGCGTCGAACAACCGACTTGAGCCGAACCCGTGGAACGCCACCCATCTCCGAAGATTCTATGCCTAGCGCCGGACTCTGTGTTCGTCTCCTTCCTTTGTCCATCCCTTTTTGTATTTTTTTGTCTACATTTCTCTCCTTCCCACTTTTTTTCTTCTTTCATAGCCCTTAAAGGCTCATCTAGTGACGCGCCTCTCGCGCTCATTAAACCTGGGGGCTTCTTTAACAGAAGCTTATTTATACGGGCTTCACGCCCAACACATGCGTCAAACTTCCGCATGTACCTTTTTTCTTCACCATTATATGCATCGATATGACTTAAGTTTTGGCCAAGCTGGGTTGCCTGGCTCCTGTGCTTACCCCTACGTTCCCGATTGTTCGGCTAGGCGGTAAAGGGAGCACCTCTACGATTGTTACTGCCGGGTCAGCCGGATGTGTACCTCAGACTGGGTGAAGCCGAAAGCTAGCGTTCTTAAGGGAATATTCGGTCGGTGAAATAAAAGATGATCTTTTTACTCATTTTATGCGCCCCCAGATGCTTTTTTTTCTGCGTCTCTTCACGCAGTCCGGACATGCACCTTAGGGCATGCCTCCCAGTGAAAGGAACCCTTAACGGAACTATTCTCTCTGGAAGATGTTTCTTACTAACCATGTAATATAACATAACTAGTTGGGCACTTGTCTGATAAAGCACTGATGACCCTACGCCTGGTCTCCACGCATACACCGGTTCTTATATAACCGCTAGGGTATTCGAACACACTCCGGACCGTCAGGTCCCGAGGTTGAAGCGAAAAGGTCGGCAACGACAAACGATCTACAATCTGGCTAGAAGGCATTACACATGCCAATTCAAAATTACACAGTCATTTTGACTGATTGTATTCCTCTTTTATACCATCTAACAGGCTGTCTAATTTACAGTCCTGCTGGGAATACTTCGCCGCCAACTCTACTTGGCCGTATACTAAGCTTACAGGGATCTCCTTCCCGTCAGGCCCCACTGGTCCAACCTCGGCCATGTGGTTTGGGTCAGACTTCGTAAAACGGGTCTTCACCATGGCCCAGGCCTCCCTAGCGCCTTGTCGGCAGGCCGATATCTTCCACAACCGGAAGCGCCGCCGAGCTTCCTTCAGCTTCTCCGCAAGCTCTCCAAGGCCCTCAGGCACGGAGTGGGCAGACCATAAGGCTTGGGCAATACCCCGCATCACCTGCCGAATTTGCTCATGCAGTTGCAAGAGTTCGGGAAGAAGGTCACCTGTAGAACCGGGCATCTCCTCTGCAGGACGACCTGTGAGCACACCTACAGACATTACTCTGTTAGTCGACTTCCTCGCCGAACTCTTTTTTCAAAGTTCGTTCAAGCACTTACTAAAAATGCCGCGTCGAAGCCACTGATTCTCCTTCGTGGAGTCCGACAGCTGGTCACGAACATCTTTAAGTTCGACGTCCAGCTTGGTGTTGGCATCCTGAAGATCATTCTTCTCTCGCCTCACCTTTGTCAACGTACTCTCACCGGCCTTTAGCCGACGTAAGAGTTGTTGCTTGTCCGGATCGAGTCCGGCGCCATCTGCAATATGATTTGTCAGATTTGCACCTACACCACACAATACTAATCTTTCGAAGTGTATCTTACCTGAGGGGGTCTCTTTGGGCTCCCCTGCTACGGCTAGTGTGGCCTCTAGTTGGGCCTTACACTTTTCCAGCTCCTGGGACAGTACGGTATTCTTCTCTGTAAGAAGCTGCATATTAAATGATCCTTAAATCAGTTGCTCTAACTGCTTCAAGTCTCGGGGACTACTGGCATATATATATATATATAACCAAAATTTTCTTACCCGTATGTCTTTTACATACTGCTCCGTGGCTCTGGCTAAACCATTTTGAGCGGCACGGAGGTACGCATCTCCTGAATTAAAGGCATCTAAAGCCTCTTGGGAGAAACAAGCGTCGCGTAGAATTGTCCGGCGACGCCTGTGGTTCATGGCACTCTCCACTTCAGAATTTGTGGCAGACAACCTGTCCGCATCCTCTGTCGGAGGAGCGTCCGGTGCGCGCCTTATGCTCGCCTCCGCTTCCTGGCCAGACGTTGGAGCCTGGCTGGTGGAGGCGCGATTGGCAACCTCTCCGGATGTAGTCCGGCGAGGTCTCTTCATTCTGAAGATAGCACGAACGTTAATATGCCCTGACAGAATAACTCCAGGGAAACAGAGGGTGCACTATACCTTTGCGCCGGCATCTCAGTCCGGACTACATTCCTTTTTTTCCCACGGGGCCCTGCGGCCCCTCGTTGGCTAGCCACCGCAGGTTCGGCCTCCTGCCTCGGAAATCTCCCCTGCAAAACACGGCTGTCATCAGAAACACCGGGCTACATGAGGATGGAATCTCTTTCAAGGGAATAAGACCCCGGTTTCTGTCACCTGGGAGGCCGGGATTAACCCTGGGTAATCCGCCGTAATGGCTACCAAGGTATTTTCCTTGCTTAGCTGATGGAACACCCCGTCGATAAGCTCCACTGATATGTCCGAATCCTCTTCGGAGTCCGGATTGAGGGACCGTTCTGGGTCCTCAGGCTGTGGAGGGCGGCTGTTTATATCCTTTACCTCCTGTTGTAGTTCCTGCATTGAAGTCCTTAGACTACCTATCCAACCATGGGAGTATAAAACAAACGGGCAAGTGCAATTGTTCACTTACCCAACTTGGAGGATCGTACATACTGAATCCGGCCCGCGGATTGACGCGGAGGAATTCCTCCTTTTCTCCCTTGTACAAAGAGGATAAGATCTTTACTAAGGCGGCGACTGAGGCCGGCCCCTTATGACCGTAACGTGTGCCGTCATCCTCCCCGTTGAAATCCCACATGGGGTGGCCTCTATATTGAAACGGCTACACCCCCCGCATAATGCATGCGGCCATGACTCCAATCATGGTTAGTCCGGAATGAGCCAACAGTCTTATTCGGACCATCAGGTAAAGGACGTCTCTGTCGCTTTCTCTCTAAGAGTTCCGCGGACGCCAGCTCAAGCGTTTCTTCAATGGAGCACTGCTGAACTCAGGGAGACCGACCCGGATAGGGTCCGGTAGCGGGACGTCATCTATGTAAAACCATTCCGAAGGCCAGTCCTCGGACGCCTTCTTTGGGGTTCCGGATAGGTATCCGGTCCCAGCGATGCACCATACTTCGGCTCCACCCACTTGGTATATAGACCCCTCTTGAGAACGGGGCACCAGGCAGAATAACCTCTTCCACAGTGCGAAATGAGCCTCAATGCCTAAAAATAGCTCGCAAAGGGTGACGAAACCCGCAATATGCAATACGGAGGCGGGCGTGGGATTGTGCATCTGGAGGCCGTAGAACTCCAGAAGCCCGCGGAGAAATGGATGAATTGGAAATCCCAGTCCCCTTATTAGATAGGGGACGAGGCACACCCGCTCTCCTTTAGAAGGGTTGGGGGTGCTCTCCGCTTGTTTTCCGCCATTGTAGGTGGCGAGACCGGCTCGGACCGGGACCATGTATGCCTGAGGGAGAAATCCCTTGGCCTGAAGCGACACTAACTCGCTATGCGGGATGGTGCAACTCTCCTAGTCCCCGGGTTTGGGACCGGAGGGGCGAGGGGAGGAGCTGCGATGGCTGGTCATGTTGGAATGGACCTTTGCTGGAAGCGCTCTGATGATAACTCGCAGAAAGGAGAAGATGTGGTTTGGACCTAAATCCCCACCCCGTTAAATAGGCGGCTCGTTTATACGGCTAGGGGTGTGGATGTAAAAACGCCTCGGCTTTTCGCATTCGTTTGACACATGGAAGACGGCCATTATTGGGCGTGGAAGCCGAGGAGCACTACATTACAAAAATCGGACATTATTCCTACAGGTACACAAGATTTGGAGAAGAACCCGCCTTGCAATGCCGAACAATCTGCGCGCCGGACTCGTCGTCATTGAAGCCTGGTTCGGGGGCTACTGAGGGAGTCCTGGATTAGGGGGTGTTCGGGTAGCCGGACTATACCTTCAGCCAGACTCCAGGACTATGAAGATACAAGATTGAAGACTTCGTCCCGTGTCCGGATGGGACTTTCCTTGGCGTGGAAGGCAAGGTTGGCGATGCGGATATTCCAGATCTCCTACCATTGTAACCGACTCTATGTAACCCTAGCCCTATCCGGTGTCTATATAAACCGGAGGGTTGTAGTCCGTAGGAAATCAACTCCATATACAACAATCATACCATAGGCTAGCTTCTAGGGTTTAGCCTCCTTGATCTCGTGGTAGATCTACTCTTGTACTACCCATATCATCAATATTAATCAAGCAGGACGTAGGGTTTTACCTCCATCAAGAGGGCCCGAACCTGGGTAAAACATCGTGTTCCCTGCCTCCTGTTACCATCCGGCCTAGACGCACAGTTCGGGACCCCCTACCCGAGATCCGCCGGTTTTGACACCGACAAGTACACCCACGTGTACCTTGAGTAGTCATCCACAATCACCAAGCAATACTTCCTACCTCCAAGACTATCGAAGGATGGGGGCCCAAAGAGATCCATGTGAAGGAGCTCCAAGGGCCTCTTTGAATAAATGATAGTCGTGGGAGGGTGAGCCTTCTCATGTAGCTTTCCTTCGATACAGGCACTGCAAGCACGATCTTTAGCAAAACTAACATTCGTTAGTCCACGGATGTGGTCCCCCTTGAGGAGACTTTGCAAAGATCTCATATTGACATGGGCTAAACGGCGATGCCAAAGCCATCCCACATCAACTTTAGCCATTAGGCATGTCGCGGTCTTAGTGGGTCGCTCCAAAAAGTTAATCACATATATACCGTTCTCTACATGCCCAACAAAAGCTACTTTAAGAGTCTTGCTCCACAAGAGGGCCACAGTATCGATATGAAAGAACGTGGCAAAGCCCATGATTGCAAGTTGACAAACGGAAAGTAAATTGTATGCAAGGGACTCAACAAGCATGACCTTCTCAATCGTGAGATCATGAGAGATGACCACCTTGCCAAGTCCCAATACCTTATTGGTGGGCATAGATGGAACTTTGTGCATGTCCACCACCAAGTCCTTGATTCCGGTCATATGATTTGTAGCTCCGCTATCGAGCAACCATGATCCTCCACCGGAAGCAAACACCTACAAGAGATCAATGCTTGATTTTAGGTACCCATTTTGTAATGGGTCCTTTGATGTTAGTAACAAGGGTCTTAGGAACCCAAATAGACCATTCAATGTACTCATGAAGAGAACCAACAAATTTGGCATAAACATGCCCATCACTAGCACGACATAACACATAAGAAGGGTTAAAATCGCCGGCTTTGTTGAGAGGGGTGACATTGCCCTTCTTGACATTGTTCTTCTTCTTCTCCTCGGGGGCACTCTCTCCCTCCCTCACAAAGGTTTGCATGAGGGGAGGAGGTCGTTTGGTCTTGTCATTCTTCTTCTTGTTCTTGGAGTTGGGCACGTACCCAACCCCTTCCTTGACCACACTTCCCTTTTGGTTGATCAAGAGATCATTGAGGTTCTTCTTGCCTTGTATGCAAGTCGCAAGACCTCTCTCAAGTTGCTCCTTCAACTTAGCATTTTCCTCAACAAGATGTATATGCTCACAACACGGGTTAGTAGCATTTGCATTATCAATTAAAACCATATGAGGAAAAGTTGCTTTCTCCTTAGTTAGCTTCACTTGGAGTTGATCATGAGACTCCTTGAGACTAGCGTGAATACCCTTCAAGGCCTTGTGGGCCTTTTCAAGTATATCAAACTCCTCTTTGAGTCTATCAAGATCAACCCCGAGTTTGGCCCACACGAGAAATAATGAGGACATGATCATAATCTTTCTTTAACTTAGCATGATCAATGTTGTGTGACTCCTCAAGAGCCAAACGAAGACCACGCTCTTCCTCAAGAGCATTGGAAAGATCTGAAATCTCATCGGCATAGTCATGACTATGCCCTTCCATCTTAGAGATGGTGTCTTCGTGAGCCTCGATCATGTCATTGGCTTTACCAAGTTGTTCCAAGAGAGCAACAAAGTGCTTCTTGGATTTTTCCCTTGAGTTTGCCCATAAAGGCCTCAAACTCGTTAGCCTCCACATTAGCTCCCTCAAGTTCATTAATGCTATCCGTCGGGGAAGGATGATTAATGATGGTAGTTTTGATGTTGGAGGTTACCTTGTTGGTGGCTTTAGCCATGAGGCACTTGGCGGTGATGCTCTCATTGGGTGAGTCGAAGAGAGACACCCGTGACATTGTTGCAACGGCAACGGAGGCCATGGCAACCGACTCATCATCTTCATCATCGTCATCATCCTCATTGTACTCTTCTTGCACAACCAAAGCCTTGGGAGGAGTCTTCTTGGTGAAGTTGTTCTTGTTGGGGAACGACTTGGCCTTGTCCTTTCGGATGAGCTTGCCACCATTGTCTTCCCTCTTCTCATATGGACATTCCGCAACGAAATGACTCACGTTGCTGCAATTGTAGCAAGTCCTTACACGTTGCTTGCCCCTTGTGCCACTCGAGTTGTTTTTGCTAAAGTTTGGCCTCAAGTTTTTCTTGCTCCAAAATTGCCTTGAAGCAAGTGCCATGTGTTCATGATATGCATACTTCGTATCTTCGGGGTTGCTCTCCTCTTCTTCCTCTTCTTCTTCTTCCATGGTGAGCTTGGCCTTCAATGCAAGGTTAGGCTTCTTTGCCCGTTGAGAACGGAGCACCGCATTGTCGGCGGTCTTGTCCAAAATGTTCATGGCCACAAACTCATCCAACACTTCGCTTGAGGTCAAAGTGTGGAAGTCCGGTCTTTGACGAATGACGGAGGACATGGCCTTGTGATAGGGCATCATTGCCTTGAGGAATTTGCGCTTGATCCAATTGTCATCCATGTCCTTGCTCCCGTGATCTCATAGTGAGACCACGAGTTTGGTTACTCTTCGATAAAGCTCACGAGGTTCTTCATCTTCTTTCATTGCAAACTCATCGGCCTCATCTTGTACCATTTCATAATTGGAGCGTTGAATGCTTGTGCTTCCCCGGTAGAGAGAGACAACACAATGCCATGCATCTTTGGCCAAGGCGAAGAGACGAAGATGAGGTAGGTCTTCGGGTGGAATTGCATCTTGAATGATGAAGAGAGCATTCTCATTGAATTGATTGTCCGCGGCTTCCCGAGGAGTGAAGTTGCTTGGATCATGTGGATAGAAACCTTCTTCAATGATTCTCCAAAGGTTAGTGTTCACATGATTTAAATGACGTTTAAAGTGGTAAACCCAAGAATCAAAATCCTCATTTTTCACAATCTTAGGGGGAGGACCGGCATGATTCAAATGAGTAGAAGGAACCGGTCCACCATAAACAAGTGGTGGTTCCACATGGGCAAAGATGCCGGTGCCATTCTTACAACTAGAAGAAGGAGCCTTTTCACTACTAGCTTCCCCCTTGTCGGGGATAGCATCCGTCACCTTGTTGGCGGGGTTACCCACTTTCAACGGTGCGGTGGATAGTTTAATCCCCTCAAGAAATTTAGTAAACATGCTTTCAACTTCGGTCGTCATGGAGGTTTTCAATGTCTTCAAGGCCACATTGAACTCCTCACGAGAGATCGAGGTTCCCCCATCTCCCGTAGACGAGATCGGATTCACACCGGAGTGTTCCTCCACACCGTCTACGGTATCAACCATACTCTTTGGACGGTAAAGTACTTAATAAAGAGACGAGGCTCTGATACCAATTGAAAGGATCGATATGGTTGACTAGAGGGGGGTGAATAGGCAACTACCAATTTTTACTTTTCTTTACCAAATTAAACTTTGCATCAAAGTAGGTTGTCTAGATGTGCAACTAGGTGAGCAACCTATATGATGCAATAACAGCAAGCATACAAGCAAGCAAGGGAAGAAACACTAAAGAGCTTGCACAAGTAAAGGTAAGAGATAACCAAGAGTGGATCCGGTGAAGACGAGATGTGTTACCGAAGTTCCTTCCTTTTGAAGGGAAGTACGTCTCCGTTGGAGCGGTGTGGAGGGACAATGCTCCCCAAGAAGCCACTAGGGCCACCGTATTCTCCTCACGCCCTCACACAATGCGAGATGCCGTGATTCCACTATTGTTTCCCTTGAAGGCAGCGACTGAACCTTTACAAACAAGGTTGGGGCAATCTCCTCAACTTAATCGGAGGCTCCCAACAAGACCACGAAGCTTCACCACAATGGACTATGGCTCCGTGGTGACCTCAACCGTCTAGGGTGCTCAAACACCCAAGAGTAACAAGATCCGCTAGGGATGACTGGGGGAATCAAAAATTTCTTGGTGGAAGTGTAGATCGGGGCCTTCTCAACCACTCCCGAGCAAATCAACAAGTTTGATTGGCTAGAGAGATAGATCGGGCGAAAATGGAGCTTGGAGCATTTAATGGAGCTTGAGCAATAAATGGAGCTTGGGGGAGGAAGAGGTGAGTGAGAGAGAAGAAGGGGACTCCCTTTTATAGTGGGGGCAACAATCCCGTTGCCCCCCACCAACCAGCCCCGCACAGGGCGGTACTACCGCTGAGAGGGGGCGGTACTACTGCCAGGACAACGGTACTGCCGCGCCAGCCAGCGGTACTGCCGCGCTAAGGAGACTAGTAGGGAAAGGACCCAAATGCGGTACTACCGCGGTGGTAGGGGCGGTACTACCGCTCCTGGAACGGTACTACCGCCTCTACAACCATAAATAGTGCCACAAAACCCGACACGAGAAAAAGACCTCTCGAATCGAGGCGGTAGGAGCCAGACTGCCCAGCGGTACTACGATAGTGGGATCACGGGCGGTACTACCACTGTGGAGCGGTACTGCCGCTTGTGACCCTTCGGCCGTACTACCGCAGGCAGTGCAGTACTACCGCTGGGGCGCAAGAGAAAGAGAGAGAGAATCTCTCAAAGATGCTGAGGACAAGGCGAAGGTGCTAGGCCCCCAGCGGTACTACTGCTGTGGAGCCACGGGCGGTACTACCGCTATGGAGCGGTATTGCCGCTTGGCTCCTCAGCGGTACTACCGCTGGGTTGCGCGGTACAGGACAAGGAAGAGAGGAGAGATCTCTTCAATGAAAAGGAGATGCTCGGAGGGTGAGAAGCTGATGTGTACGTGATGATTCCACCCATGCAATACCCCAGCGGACCCCCTCTTGATAGTACGGTGCCCTCTACGCAACTAGTCCACCGAGAAAGAAACGAAAGAGCTACACCGTCTTGAAATACACTCCGAGGGGAAGAAAGCATCTCGTGCCAGGGGAGAATCTGTGAATTATTCAAAGCACAAGATTAGTCCGCAAACATGTTGTCATCAATCACCAAAACTACCTTCAGAGAGATATACCATAACAACAGATCGCACCATATCTCATAAGGTTCGATTATGACGTCCGGACACACCATTACCTTGTGGTGTTCCAGGTGGCTTCAACTGTGAAACAATTCCACAATGTCTTAAGTGTTTGCCAAACTCATAACTCAGAAATTCTCATTGATCAGATCGTAGGAATTTGATCTTCTTGTTATGATGATTCTTAACTTCACTCTGAAATAGCTTGAACTTTTCAAACGTTTCAGACTTGTGCTTCATTAAGTAAATATACCTATATCTACTCAAATCGTCAGTGAAGATGAGAAAATAGCGATATCCACCGCACGCTTCAATTCTCATTGGATCACACGCATCAGCATGTATGATTTCCAACAAGTCACTTGCCCGTTTCATTGTACCTGAAAACGGGGTCTTAGTCATCCTGCCCATGAGGCATGGCTCGCATGTGTCAAGCGATTCAAAATCAAGTGACTCCAAACATCCATCGATATGGAGTTTCTTCATGCATCTTACGCCAATATGACCTAAGCGGCAGTGCCACAAGAAAGTGGTACTATCATTATTAACTCTACATCTTTTGGCATGAACATGTGTATTACCACGGCCAAGATTCAATGAACCATTAACATAGGGTGCATGACCATGAAAGGTATTATTCATGTAAACAGAATAACCATTATTCTCTAATTTAAATGAATAACCGTCTTGCAATGAACATGATCTAATCATATTCATGCTCAACGTAGACACCTGATAACATTTATCTAGGTTCAATACTAATCCCGAAGGCAGATGGAGCGTGCGATGGTGATCTCATAAACTTTGGAAATACTTTCAACACACATCGTCACCTCGCCCTTAGCCAGTCTCCGTTTAGTCTGTAGCTTTTGCTTCAAGTCACCAAGAATAGCAACTGAACCGGTATCCAATACCCAGGTGCTACCAGGAGTACTAGTGAGGTACACATTAACAACACGTATATATTTTGTTGAAGTTGCCAGCCTTCTTATCTACCATGCATTTGGGGTAATTCCACTACCAGTGACCGTTCCCCTTACAATAGAAGCACTTAGTCTCGGGTTTGGGTTCAACCTTGGGTTCCTTCACTGGAGCGGCAACTGGTTTGCCATCCATGAAGTTTCCCTTCTAGCCCTTGCCCTTCTTGAAACCAGTGGTCTTGTTAAACCATCAACACTTGATGCTCCTTCTTGATTTCTACCTTTTGCGGTCTTAAGCACCGCGAACAGCTCCGGGATCAACTCCATCCCTTGCATGTCATAGTTCATCACGAAGATCTAGTAGCTTAGTGATAGTGGTTAGAGAACTCTATCAATCACTATCTTATCTGGAAGTTTAACTCCCACTGCTTTAAGTGATTGTAGCACCCAGACATTCTGAGCACTTGCTCACTAGCTGAGCTATTCTCCTCCATCTTGTTGGCAAAAGAACTTGTCAGAGGTCTCATACCTCTCAACACGGGCATGCGCCTGAAATCCCAATTTCAGCTCTTGGAATATCTCATATGTCTTATGGCGTTCAAAAACGTCATTGGAATCCCGATTCTAAGCCGTAGAGTATGGTGCACTAAACTATCAAGAGGTCATCAGGATGTGTCTGTTAGGTGTTCACAACATCCACAGACGACGTTGTAGGGGTTTGCACATCGAGCGGTGCATCAAAGATGTAAGCCTTCTGTGTAGCAGTGAGGACACTCCTTGGACTACGGACCTAGTCCGCATCATTGCCTACAATATCTTTCAACTTAATCTTTCTCTAGGAACGTATTGAAACAGGGAGCTACAACGTGAGCTATTTATCTACAACATATTTGCAAAGACAATTTAGACTATGTTCATGATAATTGAGTTCATCTAATCAAATTATTTAATGAACTCCCACTCAGATAGACATCCCTCTAGTCATCTAAGTGAAACATGATCCGAATCGACTAGGCCATGTCCGATCATCACGTGAGACGGACTAGTCATCAACGGTGAACATCTCATGTTGATCGTATCTTCTATACGACTCATGTTCGACCTTTCGGTCTTCCATGTTCCGAGGCCATGTCTGTACATGCTAGGCTCGTCAAGTCAACCTAAGTGTTTCGCATGTGTCCCGAGGCCATGTCTGTACATGCTAGGCTCGTCAACACCCGTTGTATTCGAACGTTAGAATCTATCACACCCGATCATCACGTGGTGCTTCGAAACAACGAACCTTCGCAACGGTGCACAGTTAGGGGGAACACTTTTCTTGAAATTTTAGTGAGGGATCATCTTATTTAAGCTACCGTCGTTCTAAGCAAATAAGATGTAAAACATGATAAACATCACATGCAATCAAATAGTGACATGATATGGCCAATATCATTTTGCTCCTTTTGATCTCCATCTTCGGGGCTCCATGATCATCGTTGTCACCGGCATGACACCATGATCTCCATCATCGTGTCTTCTTGAAGTTGTCTCATCATCTATTACTTCTACTACTATGGCTAACGCTTTAGCAATAAAGTAAAGTAATTACATGACGTTTAAGTTGACACGCAGGTCATAAATAAATTAAGACAACTCCTATGGCTCCTGCCGGTTGTCATACTCATCGACACGCAAGTCGTGATTCCTATTACAAGAACATGATCAATCTCATACATCACATATATCATTCATCACATCCTTTTGGCCATATCACATCACAAGGCATATGCTGCAAAAACAAGTTAGACGTCCTCTAATTGTTGTTGCAAGTTTTTATGTGGCTACTATAGGTTTCTAGCAAGAACGTTTCTTACCTACGCCAAAACCACAACATGATATGCCAATTTCTATTTACCCTTCATAAGGACCCTTTTCATCGAATCCGATCCGACTAATGTGGGAGAGACAGACACCCGCTAGCCACCTTATGCAACTAGTGCATGTCAGTCGGTGGAACCAGTCTCACGTAAGAGTACGTGTAAGGTCGGTCCGGGCCGCTTCATCCCACGATGTCGCCGAATCAAGGTAAGACTAGTAACGGCAAGTAAATTGGCAATATCGACGCCCACAACTGCTTTGTTTTCTACTCATGCATAGAAACTACGCATAGACCTAGCTCATGATGCCACTGTTGGGGATCGTAGCAGAAATTTAAAATTTTCTACGCATCACCAAGATCAATCTATGGAGTAATCTAGCAACGAGGGGAAGGAGAGTGCATCTACATACCCTTGTAGATCGCTAAGCGGAAGCGTTCAAGTGAACGGGGTTGATGGAGTCATACTCGTCGTGATCCAAATCACCGATGATCCTAGCGCCGAACGGACGGCACCTTCGTGTTCAACACACTACAGAACGGAGACGTCTCCCACGCCTTGATCCAGCAAGGAGGAAGGAGAGGCTGGGGAAGACTCCATCCAGCAGCAGCACGACGGCGTGGTGGTGGTGGAGGAGCGCGAAACTCCAGCAGGGCTTCGCCAAGCACTACGAGAGACGAGGAGGGAGAGAGGTAGGTCTGCGCCAAGAGGGAGATGATCTCGTGTATCTTGCAGCCACCAATACCTCAAGTATATATAGGGGAAGGGGAGGGGCTGCGCCCCCATCTAGGGTTCCCTCCCTAGGGGTGGCGGCAGCCCCAAAACCCATCTAGGGTTGCGGCCAAGGGGGGAGAGAGAGGAGGCGCGCCTAGGGTGGGCCTTAAGGCCCATCTGCCCTAGGGTTTGCCCCCCTCCCCTCTAGGAGGCGCCTAGGGCCTTGGTGGGAGGCACCCTAGCCCACCTAGGGGCTGGTCCCTTCCCACTATTGGCCCATGTAGGCCTTCGGGGGTGGTGGCCCCTCCCGGTGGACCCCCGGACCCCTCCGGTTGGTCCCGGTACACTACCGGTGATGCCCGGAACACTTTCGGTGGCTAAAACCATACTTCCTATATATTAATCTTTACCTCCGGACCTTTCCGGAACTCCTCGTGACGTTCGGGATCTCATCCGGGACTCCGAACAACATTCGGTAACCGTGTACATACTTTCCCTATAACCCTAGCGTCATCGAACCTTAAGTGTGTAGACCCTACGGGTTCGGGGGTCATGTAGACATGGCCGAGACAACTCTCCGGTCAATAACCAACAGCAGGATCTGGATACCCATGTTGGCTCCCACATGCTCCACGATGATCTCATCGGATGAACCACGATGTCAAGGATTTAATCAATCCCGTATACAATTCCCTTTGTCTAGCGGTATAGTACTTGCCCAAGATTCGATCGTCGGTATCCCGATATCTTGTTCAATCTCGTTACCGGCAAGTCTCTTTACTCGTTCCGTAACACATCATCCCGTGATCAACTCCTTGGTCACATTGTGCACATTATGATGATGTCCTACCGAGTGGGCCCAGAGATACCTCTCCGTTTACACGGAGTGACAAATCCCAGTCTCGATTCGTGCCAACCCAACAGACACTTTCGGAGATACCTGTAGTGTACCTTTATAGCCACCCAGTTACGTTGTGACGTTTGGCACACCCAAAGCACTCCTACGGTATCCGGGAGTTGCACAATATCATGGTCTAAGGAAATGATACTTGACATTAGAAAAGCTTTAGCATACGAACTACACGATCTTGTGCTAGGCTTAGGATTGGGTCTTGTCCATCACATCATTCTCCTAATGATGTGATCCCGTTATCAACGACATTCAATGTCCATGGTCAGGAAACTGTAACCATCTATTGATCAACGAGCTAGTCAACTAGAGGCTTACTAGGGACATGGTGTTGTCTATGTATCCACACATGTATCTAAGTTTCCTATCAATACGATTCCAGCATGGATAATAAACGATTATCATGAACAATGAAATATGATATAATAATAACTAATTTATTATTGCCTCTAGTGCATATTTCCAACAGTTTATTGCATGGCCTCTGATCATCTTGTGATCTCCTGACTTTGGCAAGAGAGTGTGCCTGAGGATCTAGTTTATAGTTGGCAAGCCTGACAGAAGGTAATGTACAGATCCAAACTTGTGTGTCTCAAGAGCAGCATCTGGGATCTCCTTGTACATGTGTGCCATGCTGTTGTGATCCTTCTTCTTGTTGGCATAGACATCCAAGTCATCTTCACTCTCTTTTGGAGCATTGATCAATTTCGCCCATTCTGCAACTGTTGACTGGTACCTCGTACCTTCAGACATCCAGACAATCCTTCCATCTGGGTAGAAGTGAGCTGTGGAGTAGATCTGCATGATAAGCTCATCATTCCATTTTGTGAGCTTCTGAGCCACAAACTCATCAACTCCACATGCCTTGAAGCTGTCATATACACCTGGATAGTGTTCATCATTCTCCCTGATGTACTCCCAGTCGACCCATCTCATGTCACATACTATTGGTTTCTTGTCAAGCATCACTGTCTCATAGAAATCCTGATGTTCCTTTGTATGGAACCTGTAGTCCATAGCAGTCCTTCTCCTGGTGGCATATGGATCTGACTCCCTCCATAGCCTCAACCCTGAATCCTTCCTGATCTTCATGTTTTCTGCTACAGGATGAGCATCATTATGATCTCGAATTTTTGGCTTTAACTTCCTCAAAACATGTGACTCATCATCATCTTCTTCCATTTCAGCTTCAGGCACTGGGGCCTTGTTCTTCTCCTCAGTAGGGATGTTCCTGGTGCTCCTCTTTGGTTTTGGCTTTGGAGCTGGAGCGGCAGCCTTAGGAGCAGTCTTAGGCTTAGATGGAATAGCCCCTGCCCTGATGGCATCACCCATAAGCTTCTGAGCTTTGGGTGCTGGTGCAGCATCTTCTTCCTCTTCCTCTTCAGAATCTCTCATGATTGAGGATCTCCCAAGCACTCTAGCAGTAGTCTTCTTGACCCTCTCTTTCCTCTTCTTCCCTTCTGCAGCAGCTTCTTTGGGTTCAGATTCCAAAGGTACTTGAGTAGAGGCTCTGGCTTTAGACATGGGAATTCTCTTTGCAGGCACTTTGGTTTTCATACCAGGCTTAGTGGCAGCAGCAGTGCTATATTCCTTCTTAACCACTTTCTTCTTGGAAGTGGCCTCATCCTCAACTGCCACATAGTCTTCATCCTCAGATTCAGAAGTTTTCTTCTTTCCGGCCCTGGTGGCAGCTTTGGGTAAGTTGCTTGGGGTGCTCCTACTACCATCATCTGAGCTGCTAGAGGGACTAGTGCCCTCACTCAAGTGAACCTGCTCCTCGGACTTGTTCTGACTGTCACTTTGATCAGACATATTGCAAACACTGACAGCGGACTCTGTGAATAGATATAGATGAGATAGAGTGGATGAGCATCACAAAATGCAGAGGTTTTTGCAAAAGAATGAGTCAAAAACTTAGTTTTAGTTTTCCACAGAAAGCATTTCGGATCAACCGATTTGTAAACTCGGTGATACCGAAGCAGCTGTTGGAACCTAAACTAGTGAATTCGGTCAGACCGAGTCACAGTTCGGTGGCACCGAGACTGCTAGGGTTTCACAAAGTCCTAAACTCGGTCACACCGATTTGCAATTCTCGGTCGGACCGAGAATCACATGTGCAATGGCCTGAGCCGAATCGGTGGTACCGAGTTCCACAACTTGGTGGGTCCGAGATGGTTTCGGCGGAAACCTAACCCTAAATTCTCAATTCACGACTAAACTACAGAGTGTTTTCGATGGATAGAATGATCTCAATCATCGCAAGATACATGGTGAACACAATGTGCTAGGAATCAGATAAGGATAGCACAGTGATCGAGTTCATACCCTAGTTCGGCGATGAACTCGCTACGGAGGCAACAACGGGGATGATTCCCATTGATGGCGGCGGAGACCAGTGGCAGGAGGCGGCTGGCGACGAGGAGGACGATCCGGAGACCCAGGAGGCAGAGCGGGCTAAGCACGGGCGAAAGAGTTCGGAGAAAATTTCCAAAAATTTACCCGTGGGTATATATAGCCCGACCCTCTCGGTGTGACCGAGTGGAACAACTCGGTGGCACCGAGATGCATAACTGCAAGCAGTTACTGCAACTCGGTGTGACTGAAAAGTTCAAATCGGTTGCACCGAGATTGAAAACCTAGATCGACTTAGTGATCTCGGTATGACCGAAATGGGTGAATCGGTCAGACCGAAACGCATAAAGAAGTTTTGGAAGTTTAAGTCTATGACGAATCGGGGACTCCGAGTGCTCCTCACACAGAGTGGTTCGAATCTGACTTGATTAAATTTTGTGATGCAACATGAATAGAGTTTGAGACGAGAAAAGCATAGATAGCTAGAGAAGGTTCTTAGGCATTCTTCTCTATCCACTTGGCCAAAAGAAAAGGAAATCAATCAATCAAAACAACAAGTGGATGTCCTCGAATGAGTAAATTATGCAACCAACATGCTCACACAATAAAATGACAAATGAAATATGTGGCAAAGCATGCACAAACAATTCTAGTATCTATCAAGCAATTGGCGATGACTAGGTCATCTATATATGAGTATATTGACTTAGGAGTCAAATGAGAACATTTGATCATAGGTCATACTCATCGTTTAAGCACAAGTGGGGTTACCACTTTTACATAAAGCATTGTTGTGTTCACACCATTAGAGTTGCTTTAACTCAATTGTTAGAGTAAAGCTCCCCCTAGATGTGAGATCCCCCCTAAGAGGGATGAACTAACCTTGGGTTTTGTCGATGATGACTTCATGTAGATGTTGAAGATGTGGATGCTCTATGTTGATGTAGATCATTTGGAGCTATCCTTTGGAGTGAGTCGCATTTTCAATACCTACACGGGTTAGTCCCACAAGGAACAAACAAGGATATCCATAGACATAGAGTGATGCACACACAAGATGATGTCTATGAAAGCTTTAGGTTACCTTGTCCCTTGTCTTACCAACAAGAGGGTTTGTGACTCCTTGAACTAGTGCAAGATGTGGAAGTTGATTGCACTTGTTCTTGCCAAAATGATAAGAGTGAAGTATGTTGGCGGAGTCACCCTCAAGAACTGTCTAGTTCTTCTTCTTTGGGATCCACACCATCTTGATGGGAATCCTCGGAGTTGTAGTTGTACTTGATGAAGTGGAACTTGATGTAGTCTTGGGAACCCACTTGACCAAGGCCTTAGGAGCTTCTTCAAATGCATCAATTTCCTCTTGAAGCTTGTCCTTGCCTTTTTGCTTGTGGTCTTGTGGTGGAAGATCATCTTGAGCTTGTGTCCCTTTGAAAGAAGTAGGATCATACTTCTCTTGTTGAGGAACAAACTTCGTCCTGGGGTATTGATCTTCTTCCCACTCAACTCCATTGGCATTAAACTTTCGTTCAAAACCAATACTTTGATTCTTCTGGTGCCTTCCTTGCTTGCGTACAATTTCCTCGAATTGCTTACTCACGGCAAGGCTCTTGTAAACACATTTCTCTATAATTCCCTTCAATAAGCTATTTTCTTGCTCAAGTGTAACTTGGCTAAGAGAATCATTAGTGGAATCAAGAGAACTACTAGAAGCAACAACATTGGATTTAGCATGATTATTGTTACTACTAGAGGAAGAATCTTTCTTGTTCTTGTTACTAGACTTGACTTGAGGCATGTAAGTGGATAAGAGTAAACGCTTGGCAATGTAAGAAGAACTTTTCTTGCGAAGATCACCATTGATTGCCTTTAAGAACTCATGCTCTTGCTCAAGATTGAGCTTTTCAAAACGTAATTTATCATGAGTCCTTGAAAGTTCTCGATGATCTCCTAAGATAGTTTCATGAGCTAACTTAAGAGTGTTTAGTTCTTTAGTTAGAGACTCAATCTTCTCCTTATCATTTTCATTCATTTCATCATAGTATTCATCACAATAGTTGTCAACAAGTAAATCATCATCACCTAACAAGTCATCTTCATCACTATTGAAATCAACATGCTCGGGGTGTGATACCTTTGGGCCTTTAGCCATGAAGCATCTTCCAATTCCTTCATTTGGTGAATCAAATATGTCGTAGGAGTTGGTTGACACAAGTGCTAGACCGGCAACACCTTCATCTTGAGTATATTCGGAGTCGGAGTGATAGCTTCTCTCGGAGTCATTGTCGGAGTCGGAGCCGGATACCCATTCACCAACATGAGCTTGATGTCTTCGTTTTGTGTAGCTCCTTGATGACTTGTCCTTCCTTTCCGAATCCTTGCTTCTCCGAGAGGGTCTTCGTTCATATCGATCATCCCTACTCCTTCTCTCTCTTGATGGTGATTCTTCTCTTCTACTTCTTATTTTGGGAGAATCTTCTCTTCTCTTGTGGGGAGTCGTGCACTCATTGGAGTAGTGTACGGGTCTTCCACAATTGTAGCAGTTTCGCTCTCGACTAGAAGATCTTTTGTCATTGTAGGACCTTGACTTGGAACTTCTCTCTTTGCTTCTATTCTTGTAGAACTTGTTGAAGTTCTTCACCATTAAGCTCGATTCTTCATTGAAGGTTTGTTTCTCACTTGATGATGTGGGGGCTTCACATGAGGCTTTGTAAGCACCACTTGACTTGTTATGGAGCTCCTCCTTATCCTTGAGTGACATCTCATGAGCAACAATTCTTCCAATGACTTCTGTTGGCTTGAGATCTTTGTAATTTGGCATCATTTGGATCAATGTGCATATGGTATCGTATTTTCCATCCAAGGCTCTTAGGATCTTCTTGATGATGAATTTGTCGGTCATCTCTTCACTTCCTAAGCCGGCAATCTCATTTGTGATAAGAGCAAGCCTAGAGTACATTTCAGTGACACCTTCACCATCCTTCATTTTGAACTTGTCAAGTTGACTTTGAAGCACATCCAACTTAGATTCCTTGACGGAGTCGGTACCTTCGTGCATATCAATCAAAGTAGCCCAAATTTCCTTTGCATTCTCAAGACGGCTAATTTTGTTGAATTCTTCAGGGCACAATCCGTTGAAGAGGATATCACAAGCTTGAGCATTGTATTGTAGCATCTTCAACTCATCCACGGTAGCTTCACAATTCGGTTCTCTCCCATCAAAGAAATCACCTTGCAAGCCAACACACACAATAGCCCAAACGGCGGGGTTATGTCCAAGAATATGCATTTTCATCTTATGCTTCCAACTAGCAAAATTAGTATCGTCAAAGTAAGGACCTCTACGGTGATAATTTCCCTCGCTAGACACCATACTCTCCTAGGTTGTGAAACCAAGGCTATGACCACCAAAAGCTATGGAGATCAAAGCAAATGGAAACCAAAGCTCTGATACCACTTGTAGGATCGAAAGTATGTCTAGAGGGGGGTGATTAGACTACTTGACCAATTAAAAATCTATCCTTTTCCCAATTTTAGTCTTTGGCAGATTTTAGCTATCTTAGCACAAGTCAAGCAATCTTAACACAATTCAAGCAAGCATGCAAAGAGTCTATGAGCAGCGGAAAGTAAAGCATGCAACTTGCAAGAATGTAAAGGGAAGGGTTTGGAGAATTCAAACGCAATTGGAGACACAGATGTTTTTGTCGTGGTTCCGATAGGTGGTGCTATCATACATCCACGTTGATGGAGACTTCAACCCACGGAGGGTAACGGTTGCGCGAGTCCACAGAGGGCTCCACCCACGAAGGGTCCATGAAGAAGCAACCTTGTCTATCCCATCATGGCCATCGCCCACGAAGGACTTGCCTCACTAGCGGTAGATTTTCACGAAGTAGGCGATCTCCTTGCCCTTACAAACTCCTTGGTTCAACTCCACAATCTTTGTCGGAGGCTCCCAAGTGACACCTAGTCAATCTAGGAGACACCACTCTC
Source organism: Triticum aestivum (assembly GCF_018294505.1). NCBI lineage: Eukaryota > Viridiplantae > Streptophyta > Magnoliopsida > Poales > Poaceae > Triticum > Triticum aestivum. The sequence goes on along the minus strand of NC_057806.1, from coordinate 502,913,472 downwards.
CAAGAAGTAACAAATGGTGTGTTGATGATGAACTCCTTGCTCTTGTGCTTCAAATGATAGTCTCCCCAACACTCAACTCTCTCTCACAGGATATGAATTTGGTGGAAAGAAGATTTGAGTGGAAAGCAACTTGGGGAAGGCTAGAGATCAAGATTCATATAGTGGGAATGGAATATCTTGGTCTCAACACATGAGTAGGTGGTTCTCTCTCAGAAAAATGTGTATTGGAAGTGTAGGTATGTTCTGATGGCTCTCTCCACAAATGAAGAGTGGGTGGAGGGGTATATATAGCCTCCACACAAAAACTAACTGTTACAGACAATTTACCAATCTCGATGAGACCGAATTGAGAAACTCGGTCGGACCGATTTAGCAAACCTAGTGACCATTAGGATTTTCGGTGGGACTGAGATGCAACTCGGTAGGACCGATATGGTTAGGGTTAGGGCATAACGTAATCTCGATGTGACCGATTACACATACTCGGTGGGACCAATTTTGGTAATAAGCTAACCAGAGAGTTGGTCAGGTAAACTCGATGGGACCGATTTGCTCATTTCAGTGGGACCGAAATGTTACAAAAGGGAAACAGAGAGTTTACATTGCAATCTCGGTGGGACCGATCGCTCATCTCGGTAGGACCGAAACGTTACAAAGGAAACAGAGAGATTACAACCCCATATCGGTGTGACCGAGATCCCTAACGGTGAGACCGATTTGCCTAGGGTTTGTGGCAGTGGCTATGACATCTGAACTTGGTGGCGCCGGATAGAAAGAATCTGTAGGGCCGAGTTTGACTTTTGGTTTAGGTCATATGTGGATGTGGGAAGGTAGTTGAGGGTTTTGGAGCATATCACTAAGCATTATAAAGCAAGAACATCATCAAGCAACACCTCGTCCCTCCTTGATAGTATTGGCTTTTCCTATAGGCTCAATGTGATCTTGAATCACTAAAATATAAAATGTAGAGTCTTGAGCTTTGAGCTTGAGCCAATCTTTTTGTCCTTAGTATTTTGAGGGGTCCACTTTCCTCATCCATGCCATGCCATTCATTGAGCTTTTCCTGAAATATTAATCTTGGAATAGCATTAGCTCAATGAGCTATATGTTGTTAGGAATTACCAAAACCACCTAGGGATAGTTGCACTTTCAACATGGCGACAAAAAGCTTCAAGCTCTAGAGGTGCATCGGACTTGGAAGCTTTGATAAGTGAATCGGGCCTTCATGAGGAAGACGTAGATGATGTGGTGGTGGAACAGGAGGAGCCAATGCGCTGAATGCAACAATGGTATTGATCTATCTTGCTTGTAGCTTGCAGAGAAGACAAGGATACGCCTATGGGAAATAATGTTATTGATGAGCTAGATGGATGACTTTGGTTTATCAACTTTTTTGCTCGAGGACGGGCAAGCTTAAGTTTGGGGGTGTTGATGAGTGGATTTTATGCACTCCCTCATATCATATCCATCTAGCACTTATGCATATCCTCAATGCATAGTTCTTGGTATTTACCAAGTTTGTTGCACACCTTTTATTTTTATTTAGTTTTTGTTAGTTTTTCTTTGTTTTGTGGTCTTTGTAGGTGTGTTGACATGTTCATGGACTTGGGACATCAAAAGAACCAAGTTGGGGGTCAAACCAGAGAAGTTCCAGGCACCAGATCAAGGCCCTTTGGAGAGTTTGATCCAAGACCTCTGACGCATCGGGCTTTTTGCTAGCAATTCAACAAGCCCAAGAGCATCAAAATCGGAGTTCGTATGAAGAAATGGTGACCAAAATACGAAACAGCTCCTGAAGTCCAGAGAGAACGAAGCCTTCCATACGAGCATAGTCGCTCGTATGGATGCTCGTATGAGCTCCAGAGAGCCACAAAATTGACCAAAACTTTTCAGATTTTTCATCGATTTTGTCCCCGTTTTCCCCTACGGGATCCTTGATGACCAATGTGTTGTATTAGATGTGGATTTGGCTCCTCTAGAGCTCTTGGATGAAAGGGAGGAAGCTAGATCAACGGAGGAAATCCAAGGAGGCCTCCTATATGAAGATCTCCAACCCTAGCCGCTGCAGGAAGCCATCTCCATCCTCCATAAGTCTCATCTACATCCACCACACCTCCATTGCAGCAACTCCACCAAGAGAGAAGGGCCAAGACAAGGTAGAAGGAAAGGGAGGAGGCGCCTCACGCCTCGTGCCGGGCGGAGGGGTGTCTGGAGGCATCAGGACATGCATAGTTATACCAGGCCCAACACAAACCACGCTCCCCTCGAAAAAGAAAAAGTAGCCATGATGCTGAAGCTCAGCCTGTTTGATGCACCACACATCAGATATGGGCTTGGACTAAAAATCAACTTCCCATGCCTAAGAAACTACTAGGATTACCTAATATGAGACTAAAAATCAAGTCCCCTCGAAGCGTATATAAACCCCCATTGGTCCCCTTCACCGGCGCCACCACATCCAACCTCTTCTCCCATCCCCTCGCTAGCACCCCCATCGGCCCCCTTCGTCGGCCGCCACCCCGCACCCTCTCTTCCCTCATTACCATGTTGATGGTCGTGCCCTCTCCGTGGGCCTTCCTCCAGCGAGACCAAAGAGGACCACGCCGAGAGAGAGCTGTCGGAGAGAGCGTGGGACTTCTTCGAGTGGGTCGAGGATGACACGCATCACAAGGTTCATTTAGCCGTCAGTTGCGCCCACCACTCCATCGCCCTCAAATGCTTCGACTGCATATCGATGACCAGATGCATAGAAATGGAAACTACGCTAATACCGGCGTTCAAAACTGTTGATATATCCCACATTCAGGATGCACATACGTCCATCAATCACATGGCAGCAAAAGTCGCTGCAGCCAAAGCCTCCCCCGTCTGCGAGGTCATGAAGAGCCTGTAGTTAAATTAGGTTAAATCTATCTTGTGATCCTTCTTGAACTCTATTATGTAAATCCGTGTTGAAATCCGAGTTGAAAAGCTTCTAATGTTGAGGTGGAAAACCAAAGCCTCCCCCGTCTGCGAGGTCATGAAGAGCCTGTAATTAAATTAGGTTAAATCTATCTTGTGATCCTTCTTGAACTCTATTATGTAAATTCGTGTTGAAATCCGAGTTGAAAAGCTTCTAATGTTGAGGTGGGGAAGGAAAATGACTTCTAGCCACTGGTAAACAGGTTCCACATTAAAAAGAAAATAGAGTGCGCTATCATGACAATTCTGTGTTTGCACTAATCCTCTACTAAACTCCCATTTCTTTTCACCATTGTACCTAAACACGCTATAGATTGGAACATAACTGGGCCTTCGTACTCCAAGACGAGACCCCAACGGTTTGGGCTTGAGTAGGTTGAAAAAAGACAATACAACCTTTCAAACATAAACAGATGAACGTGGAAAAAGCAATAACACTGGCTGTGGTCTTTATGTTCCAGATTAATAAAGATATAAACTCACTGGAACTCTCCGCAAAGTTTGTTTAATGTGGCTAGATCAAATATAAGGGTTCCATTGGACATCTACCTACCCTACGAAAAACAAGTTTCTTTACAGCAATCCTACAACACGAACAAGTTGGCGACAATTTATTCATATCTTCCCTTGAAAATGACTTCACCGAGACAAAATTCCGGAACCCCTTGACAATCATGATGACTAAAATGATGCCCGAGAACAGGCCGTGGCACAACACAGACAAATCTTGCATAAAATTATCAGATTGAAAAATGGAGAATTTTATTCAACAAACTCGTTATTTGCACAACTACACTCAACCATAGGGGACACAACCACCACCAGCTACTTTGCAATATGGGTTTAGTTCTCATACTAGTATGTACATTGTTTTTCCACGAAAAAGTAGCCAAGCCTCTCGATCAGCATGACATATTATATATCATATAAAATCCCACCTTAACACCAAATATCCTGCACAGGAAAAGAATAGGGAGTGAGGTTAATCCGCCACTGCTATCACGTGT